>NW_027141506.1:295000-469448 GCF_036365525.1 Heterodontus francisci | reverse complement strand
TAGTGAGGACTGGAGATGATAAGAGAGAGTGTGACTGAAAGAGAGAGAGAGAGAGAGAGAGATATTGAGTAATAAAGACTGTAAGGGAGAGTGTGACTGAAAGAGAGAGAGCGACAGTGAGTACTGGAGACTGTAAGAGAGAGTGTGACTGAAAGAGAGAGAGAGACAGTGAGTACTGGAGATGGTAAGAGAGAGTGTGACTGAAAGAGAGAGAGAGACAGTGAGTACTGGAGATGGTAAGAGAGAGTGAGACTGAAAGGGAGAGAGAGACAGTGAGGACTGGAGATGATAAGAGAGAGTGTGACTGAAAGAGAGAGAGAGAGAGAGAGAGATATTGAGTAATAAAGACTGTAAGGGAGAGTGTGACTGAAAGAGAGAGAGCGACAGTGAGTACTGGAGACTGTAAGAGAGAGTGTGACTGAAAGAGAGAGAGAGACAGTGAGGACTGGAGATGGTAAGAGAGAGTGTGACTGAAAGAGAGAGAGACAGAGACAGTGAGTACTGGAGATGGTAAGGGAGAGTGTGACTGAAAGAGAGGGAGAGAGACAGTGAGGACTGGAGATGATAAGAGAGAGTGTGACTGAAAGAGAGAGAGAGAGAGAGAGAGATATTGAGTAATAAAGACTGTAAGGGAGAGTGTGACTGAAAGAGAGAGAGCGACAGTGAGTACTGGAGACTGTAAGAGAGAGTGTGACTGAAAGAGAGAGAGAGACAGTGAGGACTGGAGATGGTAAGAGAGAGTGTGACTGAAAGAGAGAGAGAGACAGTGAGTACTGGAGATGGTAAGAGAGAGTGTGACTGAAAGAGAGAGAGAGACAGTGAGTACTGGAGATGGTAAGAGAGAGTGTGACTGAAAGAGAGAGAGAGACAGTGAGTACTGGAGATGGTAAGAGAGAGTGTGACTGAAAGAGAGAGAGAGACAGTGAGGACTGGAGATAGTAAGAGAGAGTGTGACTGAAAGAGAGAGAGGGAGAGAGACAGTGAGGACTGGAGATGGTAAGAGAGAGTGTGACTGAAAGAGAGAGAGAGAAGTGAGGACTGGAGATGGTAAGAGAGAGTGTGACTGAAAGAGAGAGAGAGACAGTGAGGACTGGAGATAGTAAGAGAGAGTGTGACTGAAAGAGAGAGAGGGAGAGAGACAGTGAGGACTGGAGATGGTAAGAGAGAGTGTGACTGAAAGAGAGAGAGACAGTGAGGACTGGAGATGGTAAGAGAGAGTGTGACTGAAAGAGAGAGAGAGACAGTGAGTACTGGAGATGGTAAGAGAGAGTGTGACTGAAAGAGAGAGAGAGAGAGAGAGAGAGACAGTGAGGACTGGAGATGGTAAGAGAGAGTGTGACTGAAAGAGAGAGAGAGAGACAGTGAGTACTGGAGATGGTAAGAGAGAGTGCGACTGAAAGAGAGAGAGAGACAGTGAGAACTGGAGATGGTAAGAGAGAGTGTGACTGAAAGAGAGAGAGAGACAGTGAGTACTGGAGATGGTAAGAGAGAGTGTGACTGAAAGAGAGAGAGAGACAGTGAGGACTGGAGATGGTAAGAGAGAGTGTGACTGAAAGAGAGAGAGAGACAGTGAGAACTGGAGATGGTAAGAGAGAGTGTGACTGAAAGAGAGAGAGAGACAGTGAGTACTGGAGATGGTAAGAGAGAGTGTGACTGAAAGAGAGAGAGAGACAGTGAGTACTGGAGATGGTAAGAGAGAGTGTGACTGAAAGAGAGAGAGAGACAGTGAGAACTGGAGATGGTAAGAGAGAGTGTGACTGAAAGAGAGAGAGAGACAGTGAGTACTGGAGATGGTAAGAGAGAGTGTGACTGAAAGAGAGAGAGAGACAGTGAGAACTGGAGATGGTAAGAGAGAGTGTGACTGAAAGAGAGAGAGAGACAGTGAGTACTGGAGATGGTAAGAGAGAGTGTGACTGAAAGAGAGAGAGAGACAGTGAGGACTGGAGATGGTAAGAGAGAGTGTGACTGAAAGAGAGAGAGAGACAGTGAGGACTGGAGACGGTAAGAGAGAGTGTGACTGAAAGAGAGAGAGAGACAGTGAGTACTGGAGATGGTAAGAGAGAGTGTGACTGAAAGAGAGAGAGAGACAGTGAGGACTGGAGATGGTAAGAGAGAGTGTGACTGAAAGAGAGAGAGAGACAGTGAGAACTGGAGATGGTAAGAGAGAGTGTGACTGAAAGAGAGAGAGAGACAGTCAGGACTGGAGATGGTAAGAGAGAGTGTGACTGAAAGTGAGAGAGAGACAGTGAGTACTGGAGATGGTAAGAGAGAGTGTGACTGAAAGAGAGAGGGAGACAGTGAGAACTGGAGATGGTAAGAGAGAGTGTGACTGAAAGAGAGAGAGAGACAGTGAGAACTGGAGATGGTAAGAGAGAGTGTGACTGAAAGAGAGAGAGAGACAGTCAGGACTGGAGATGGTAAGAGAGAGTGTGACTGAAAGTGAGAGAGAGACAGTGAGTACTGGAGATGGTAAGAGAGAGTGTGACTGAAAGAGAGAGACAGTGACAACTGGAGATGGTAAGAGAGAGTGTGACTGAAAGAGAGAGAGAGACAGTGAGTACTGGAGATGGTAAGAGAGAGTGTGACTGAAAGAGAGAGAGAGACAGTGAGTACTGGAGATGGTAAGAGAGAGTGTGACTGAAAGTGAGAGAGAGACAGTGAGGACTGGAGATGGTAAGAGAGAGTGTGACTGAAAGAGAGAGAGAGACAGTCAGGACTGGAGATGGTAAGAGAGAGTGTCACTGAAAGAGAGAGAGAGACAGTGAGGACTGGAGATGGTAAGAGAGAGTGTGACTGAAAGAGAGAGAGAGACAGTCAGGACTGGAGATGGTAAGAGAGAGTGTGACTGAAAGTGAGAGAGAGACAGTGAGAACTGGAGATGGTAAGAGAGAGTGTGACTGAAAGAGAGAGAGAGACAGTCAGGACTGGAGATGGTAAGAGAGAGTGTGACTGAAAGAGAGAGAGAGACAGTCAGGACTGGAGATGGTAAGAGAGAGTGTGACTGAAAGAGAGAGAGAGACAGTGAGTACTGGAGATGGTAAGAGAGAGTGTGACTGAAAGAGAGAGAGAGACAGTGAGAACTGGAGATGGTAAGAGAGAGTGTGACTGAAAGAGAGAGAGAGACAGTGAGTACTGGAGATGGTAAGAGAGAGTGTGACTGAAAGAGAGAGAGAGACAGTGAGTACTGGAGATGGTAAGAGAGAGTGTGACTGAAAGTGAGAGAGAGACAGTGAGGACTGGAGATGGTAAGAGAGAGTGTGACTGAAAGAGAGAGAGAGACAGTCAGGACTGGAGATGGTAAGAGAGAGTGTGACTGAAAGAGAGAGAGAGACAGTGAGGACTGGAGATGGTAAGAGAGAGTGTGACTGAAAGAGAGAGAGAGACAGTGAGGACTGGAGATGGTAAGAGAGAGTGTGACTGAAAGAGAGAGAGAGACAGTGAGGACTGGAGATGGTAAGAGAGAGTGTGACTGAAAGAGAGAGAGAGACAGTGAGGACTGGAGATGGTAAGAGAGAGTTTGACTGAAAGAGAGAGAGAGACAGTGAGGACTGGAGATGGTAAGAGAGAGTGTGACTGAAAGAGAGAGAGAGAGACTGTGAGTACTGGAGATGGTAAGAGAGAGTGTGACTGAAAGAGAGAGAGAGAGACTGTGAGTACTGGAGATGGTAAGAGAGAGTGTGACTGAAAGAGAGAGAGAGAGAGAGAGACAGTGAGGACTGGAGATGGTAAGAGAGAGTGTGACTGAAAGAAAGAGAGAGAGAGAGAGAGAGAGAGACAGTGAGGACTGGAGATGGTAAGAGAGAGTGTGACTGAAAGAGAGAGAGAGAGACAGTGAGGACTGGAGATGGTAAGAGAGAGTGTGACTGAAAGAGAGAGAGAGAGACAGTGAGGACTGGAGATGGTAAGAGAGAGTGTGACTGAAAGAGAGAGAGAGAGACAGTGAGGACTGGAGATGGTAAGAGAGAGTGTGACTGAAAGAGAGAGAGAGACAGTGAGTACTGGAGATGGTAAGAGAGAGTGTGACTGAAAGAGAGAGATAGAGAGAGAGACAGTGAGGACTGGAGATGGTAAGAGAGAGTGTGACTGAAAGAGAGAGAGAGACAGTGAGGACTGGAGATGGTAAGAGAGAGTGTGACTGAAAGAGAGGGAGAGAGACAGTGAGTACTGGAGATGGTAAAAGAGAGTGTGACTGAAAGAGAGAGAGAGAGAGATATTGAGTAATAAAGACTGTAAGGGAGAGTGTGACTGAAAGTGAGAGAGCGACAGTGAGAACTGGAGACTGTAAGGGAGAGTGTGACTGAAAGAGAGAGAGAGACAGTGAGTACTGGAGACTGTAAAGGAGAGTGTGACTGAAAGAGAGAGAGAGACAGTGAGTACTGGAGATGGTAAGAGAGAGTGTGACTGAAAGAGAGAGAGAGACAGTGAGGACTGGAGACTGTAAAGGAGAGTGTGACTGAAAGAGAGAGAGAGACAGAGAGGACTGGAGATGGTAAGAGAGAGTGTGACTGAAAGAGAGAGAGAGACAGTGAGGACTGGAGATGGTAAGAGAGAGTGTGACTGAAAGAGAGAGAGAGACAGTGAGTACTGGAGATGGTAAGAGAGAGTGTGACTGAAAGAGAGAGAGAGACAGTGAGGACTGGAGATGGTAAGAGAGAGTTTGACTGAAAGAGAGAGAGAGACAGTGAGGACTGGAGATGGTAAGAGAGAGTGTGACTGAAAGAGAGAGAGAGACAGTGAGGACTGGAGATGGTAAGAGAGAGTGTGACTGAAAGAGAGAGAGAGACAGTGAGGACTGGAGATGGTAAGGAAGAGTGTGACTGAAAGAGAGGGAGAGAGACAGTGAGGACTGGAGATGGTAAGAGAGAGTGTGACTGAAAGAGAGAGAGAGACAGTGAGGACTGGAGATGGTAAGAGAGAGTGTGACTGAAAGAGAGAGAGAGAGAGACAGTGAGTACTGGAGATGGTAAGAGAGAGTGTGACTGAAAGAGAGAGAGAGACAGTGAGGACTGGAGATGGTAAGAGAGAGTGTGACTGAAAGAGAGAGAGAGACAGTGAGGACTGGAGATGGTAAGGAAGAGTGTGACTGAAAGAGAGGGAGAGAGACAGTGAGGACTGGAGATGGTAAGAGAGAGTGTGACTGAAAGAGAGAGAGAGACAGTGAGGACTGGAGATGGTAAGGAAGAGTGTGACTGAAAGAGAGAGAGAGACAGTGAGGACTGGAGATGGTAAGAGAGAGTGTGACTGAAAGAGAGAGAGAGACAGTGAGGACTGGAGATGGTAAGAGAGAGTGTGACTGAAAGAGAGGGAGAGAGACAGTGAGTACTGGAGATGGTAAGAGAGAGTGTGACTGAAAGAGAGGGAGAGACAGTGAGGACTGGAGATGGTAAGGAAGAGTGTGACTGAAAGAGAGGGAGAGAGACAGTGAGGACTGGAGATGGTAAGGAAGAGTGTGACTGAAAGAGAGAGAGAGACAGTGAGGACTGGAGATGGTAAGAGAGAGTGTGACTGAAAGAGAGAGAGAGACAGTGAGGACTGGAGATGGTAAGAGAGAGTGTGACTGAAAGAGAGGGAGAGAGACAGTGAGTACTGGAGATGGTAAGAGAGAGTGTGACTGAAAGAGAGGGAGAGAGACAGTGAGTACTGGAGATGGTAAGAGAGAGTGTGACTGAAAGAGAGAGAGAGAGAGTGAGGACTGGAGATGGTAAGGAAGAGTGTGACTGAAAGAGAGGGAGAGAGACAGTGAGGACTGGAGATGGTAAGAGAGAGTGTGACTGAAAGAGAGAGAGAGAGAGTGAGGACTGGAGATGGTAAGGAAGAGTGTGACTGAAAGAGAGAGAGAGACAGTGAGGACTGGAGATGGTAAGAGAGAGTGTGACTGAAAGAGAGAGAGAGACAGTGAGGACTGGAGATGGTAAGAGAGAGTGTGACTGAAAGAGAGGGAGAGAGACAGTGAGTACTGGAGATGGTAAGAGAGAGTGTGACTGAAAGAGAGGGAGAGAGACAGTGAGTACTGGAGATGGTAAGAGAGAGTGTGACTGAAAGAGAGAGAGAGAGAGTGAGGACTGGAGATGGTAAGGAAGAGTGTGACTGAAAGAGAGGGAGAGAGACAGTGAGGACTGGAGATGGTAAGGAAGAGTGTGACTGAAAGAGAGAGAGAGACAGTGAGGACTGGAGATGGTAAGAGAGAGTGTGACTGAAAGAGAGAGAGAGACAGTGAGGACTGGAGATGGTAAGAGAGAGTGTGACTGAAAGAGAGGGAGAGAGACAGTGAGTACTGGAGATGGTAAGAGAGAGTGTGACTGAAAGAGAGGGAGAGAGACAGTGAGTACTGGAGATGGTAAGAGAGAGTGTGACTGAAAGAGAGAGAGAGAGAGTGAGGACTGGAGATGGTAAGGAAGAGTGTGACTGAAAGAGAGAGAGAGAGAGTGAGGACTGGAGATGGTAAGGAAGAGTGTGACTGAAAGAGAGGGAGAGAGACAGTGAGGACTGGAGATGGTAAGGAAGAGTGTGACTGAAAGAGAGAGAGAGACAGTGAGGACTGGAGATGGTAAGAGAGAGTGTGACTGAAAGAGAGAGAGAGACAGTGAGGACTGGAGATGGTAAGAGAGAGTGTGACTGAAAGAGAGGGAGAGAGACAGTGAGTACTGGAGATGGTAAGAGAGAGTGTGACTGAAAGAGAGAGAGAGAGAGTGAGGACTGGAGATGGTAAGGAAGAGTGTGACTGAAAGAGAGGGAGAGAGACAGTGAGGACTGGAGATGGTAAGGGAGAGTGTGACTGAAAGAGAGGGAGAGAGACAGTGAGTACTGGAGATGGTAAGAGAGAGTGTGACTGAAAGAGAGAGAGAGACAGTGAGTACTGGAGATGGTAAGAGAGAGTGTGACTGAAAGAGAGAGAGAGACAGTGAGTACTGGAGATGGTAAGAGAGAGTGTGACTGAAAGAGAGAGAGAGAGAGAGAGAGAGACAGTGAGTACTGGAGATGGTAAGAGAGAGTGTGACTGAAAGAGAGAGAGAGAGAGAGAGAGACAGTGAGGACTGGAGATGGTAAAAGAGAATGTGACTGAAAGAGAGAGAGAGACAGTCAGGACTGGAGATGGTAAGAGAGAGTGTGACTGAAAGAGAGAGAGAGACAGTGTGTACTGGAGATGGTAAGAGAGAGTGTGACTGAAAGAGAGAGAGAGACAGTGTGTACTGGAGATGGTCAGAGAGAGTGTGACTGAAAGAGAGAGAGAGACAGTGTGTACTGGAGATGGTAAGAGAGAGTGTGACTGAAAGAGAGAGAGAGACAGTGAGTACTGGAGATGGTAAGAGAGAGTGTGACTGAAAGAGAGAGAGAGACAGTGAGTACTGGAGATGGTAAGAGAGAGTGTGACTGAAAGAGAGAGAGAGACAGTGAGGACTGGAGATGGTAAGAGAGAGTGTGACTGAAAGAGAGAGAGAGACAGTGAGGACTGGAGACTGTAAGGGAGAGTGTGACTGAAAGAGAGAGAGAGACAGTGAGTACTGGAGACTGTAAAGGAGAGTGTGACTGAAAGAGAGAGAGAGACAGAGAGGACTGGAGATGGTAAGAGAGAGTGTGACTGAAAGAGAGAGAGAGACAGTGAGGACTGGAGATGGTAAGAGAGAGTGTGACTGAAAGAGAGAGAGAGAGTGAGGACTGGAGATGGTAAGAGAGAGTGTGACTGAAAGAGAGAGAGAGAGTGAGGACTGGAGATGGTAAGAGAGAGTGTGACTGAAAGAGAGAGAGAGAGAGAGAGAGAGACAGTGAGGACTGGAGATGGTAAGAGAGAGTGTGACTGAAAGAGAGAGAGGGAGAGAGACAGTGAGGACTGGAGATGGTAAGAGAGAGTGTGACTGAAAGAGAGAGAGAGACAGTGAGTACTGGAGATGGTAAGAGAGAGTGTGACTGAAAGAGAGAGAGAGACAGTGAGTACTGGAGATGGTAAGAGAGAGTGTGACTGAAAGAGAGAGAGAGACAGTGAGTACTGGAGATGGTAAGAGAGAGTGTGACTGAAAGAGAGAGAGAGACAGTGAGTACTGGAGATGGTAAGAGAGAGTGTGACTGAAAGAGAGAGAGAGACAGTGAGTACTGGAGATGGTAAGAGAGAGTGTGACTGAAAGAGAGAGAGAGAGAGAGAGAGACAGTGAGTACTGGAGATGGTAAGAGAGAGTGTGACTGAAAGAGAGAGAGAGACAGTGAGTACTGGAGATGGTAAGAGAGAGTGTGACTGAAAGAGAGAGAGAGAGAGAGAGAGACAGTGAGGACTGGAGATGGTAAAAGAGAGTGTGACTGAAAGAGAGAGAGAGAGACAGTGAGGACTGGAGATGGTAAGAGAGAGTGTGACTGAAAGAGAGAGAGAGACAGTGTGTACTGGAGATGGTAAGAGAGAGTGTGACTGAAAGAGAGAGAGAGACAGTGTGTACTGGAGATGGTCAGAGAGAGTGTGACTGAAAGAGAGAGAGAGACAGTGTGTACTGGAGATGGTAAGAGAGAGTGTGACTGAAAGAGAGAGAGAGACAGTGAGGACTGGAGATGGTAAAAGAGAGTGTGACTGAAAGAGAGAGAGAGACAGTGAGGACTGGAGATGGTAAGAGAGAGTGTGACTGAAAGAGAGAGAGAGACAGTGTGTACTGGAGATGGTAAGAGAGAGTGTGACTGAAAGAGAGAGAGAGACAGTGAGTACTGGAGATGGTAAGAGAGAGTGTGACTGAAAGAGAGAGAGAGACAGTGTGTACTGGAGATGGTAAGAGAGAGTGTGACTGAAAGAGAGAGAGAGACAGTGAGGACTGGAGATGGTAAGAGAGAGTGTGACTGAAAGAGAGAGAGAGACAGTGAGGACTGGAGATGGTAAGAGAGAGTGTGACTGAAAGAGAGAGAGAGACAGTGAGGACTGGAGATGTTAAGAGAGAGTGTGACTGAAAGAGAGAGAGAGACAGTGAGGACTGGAGATGGTAAGAGAGAGTGTGACTGAAAGAGAGAGAGAGACAGTGTGTACTGGAGATGGTAAGAGAGAGTGTGACTGAAAGAGAGAGAGAGACAGTGAGGACTGGAGATGGTAAAAGAGAGTGTGACTGAAAGAGAGAGAGAGACAGTGAGTACTGGAGATGGTAAGAGAGAGTGTGACTGAAAGAGAGAGAGAGACAGTGAGTACTGGAGATGGTAAGAGAGAGTGTGACTGAAAGAGAGAGAGAGACAGTGAGTACTGGAGATGGTAAGAGAGAGTGTGACTGAAAGAGAGAGAGAGACAGTGAGTACTGGAGATGGTAAGAGAGAGTGTGACTGAAAGAGAGAGAGAGACAGTGAGGACTGGAGATGGTAAGAGAGAGTGTGACTGAAAGAGAGAGAGAGACAGTGAGTACTGGAGATGGTAAGAGAGAGTGTGACTGAAAGAGAGAGAGAGACAGTGAGTACTGGAGATGGTAAGAGAGAGTGTGACTGAAAGAGAGAGAGAGAGAGAGAGAGAGACAGTGAGTACTGGAGATGGTAAGAGAGAGTGTGACTGAAAGAGAGAGAGAGAGAGAGAGACAGTGAGGACTGGAGATGGTAAAAGAGAGTGTGACTGAAAGAGAGAGAGAGACAGTGAGGACTGGAGATGGTAAGAGAGAGTGTGACTGAAAGAGAGAGAGAGACAGTGTGTACTGGAGATGGTCAGAGAGAGTGTGACTGAAAGAGAGAGAGAGACAGTGTGTACTGGAGATGGTAAGAGAGAGTGTGACTGAAAGAGAGAGAGAGACAGTGAGGACTGGAGATGGTAAGAGAGAGTGTGACTGAAAGAGAGAGAGAGACAGTGAGGACTGGAGATGGTAAGAGAGAGTGTGACTGAAAGAGAGAGAGAGACAGTGTGTACTGGAGATGGTAAGAGAGAGTGTGACTGAAAGAGAGAGAGAGACAGTGTGTACTGGAGATGGTAAGAGAGAGTGTGACTGAAAGAGAGAGAGAGACAGTGAGGACTGGAGATGGTAAAAGAGAGTGTGACTGAAAGAGAGAGAGAGACAGTGAGGACTGGAGACGGTAAGAGAGAGTGTGACTCAAAGAGAGAGAGAGACAGTGAGGACTGGAGATGGTAAAAGAGAGTGTGACTGAAAGAGAGTGAGAGACAGTGAGTACTGGAGACGGTAAGAGAGAGTGTGACTCAAAGAGAGAGAGAGACAGTGAGTACTGGAGATGGTAAGAGAGAGTGTGACTGAAAGAGAGAGAGAGACAGTGAGTACTGGAGATGGTAAGAGAGAGTGTGACTGAAAGAGAGAGAGAGAGAGAGAGAGACAGTGAGTACTGGAGATGGTAAGAGAGAGTGTGACTGAAAGAGAGAGAGAGACAGTGAGTACTGGAGATGGTAAGAGACAGTGTGACTGAAAGAGAGAGAGAGAGAGAGAGAGAGAGAGAGAGACAGTGAGTACTGGAGACTGCAAGAGAGAGTGTGACTGAAAGAGAGAGAGAGAGAGAGACAGTGAGTACTGGAGATGGTAAGAGAGAGTGTGACTGAAAGAGAGAGAGAGAGAGAGAGAGAGACAGTGAGTACTGGAGATGGTAAGGGAGAGTGTGACTGAAAGAGAGAGAGAGAGAGAGAGAGACAGTGAGTACTGGAGATGGTAAGGGAGAGTGTGACTGAAAGAGAGAGAGAGACAGTGAGGACTGGAGATGGTAAGAGAGAGTGTGACTGAAAGAGAGAGAGAGACAGTGAGTACTGGAGATGGTAAGGGAGAGTGTGACTGAAAGAGAGAGAGAGAGAGAGAGAGAGAGACAGTGAGTACTGGAGATGGTAAGGGAGAGTGTGACTGAAAGAGAGAGAGAGACAGTGAGGACTGGAGATGGTAAGAGAGAGTGTGACTGAAAGAGAGAGAGAGACAGTGAGTACTGGAGATGGTAAGGGAGAGTGTGACTGAAAGAGAGAGAGAGAGAGAGAGAGAGAGACAGTGAGTACTGGAGATGGTAAGGGAGAGTGTGACTGAAAGAGAGAGAGAGACAGTGAGGACTGGAGATGGTAAGAGAGAGTGTGACTGAAAGAGAGAGAGAGACAGTGAGTACTGGAGATGGTAAGAGAGAGTGTGACTGAAAGAGAGAGAGAGACAGTGAGCACTGGAGATGGTAAGAGAGAGTGTGACTGAAAGAGAGAGAGAGACAGTGAGGACTGGAGATGGTAAGAGAGAGTGTGACTGAAAGAGAGAGAGAGACAGTGAGTACTGGAGATGGTAAGAGAGAGTGTGACTGAAAGAGAGAGAGAGACAGTGAGGACTGGAGATGGTAAGAGAGAGTGTGACTGAAAGAGAGAGAGAGACAGTGAGTACTGGAGATGGTAAGAGAGAGTGTGACTGAAAGAGAGAGAGAGAGAGAGAGAGACAGTGAGTACTGGAGATGGTAAGAGAGAGTGTGACTGAAAGAGAGAGAGAGACAGTGAGTACTGGAGATGGTAAGAGACAGTGTGACTGAAAGAGAGAGAGAGAGAGAGAGAGAGAGACAGTGAGTACTGGAGACTGCAAGAGAGAGTGTGACTGAAAGAGAGAGAAAGAGAGAGAGACAGTGAGTACTGGAGATGGTAAGAGAGAGTGTGACTGAAAGAGAGAGAGAGACAGTGAGGACTGGAGATGGTAAGAGAGAGTGTGACTGAAAGAGAGAGAGAGACAGTGAGGACTGGAGATGGTAAGAGAGAGTGTGACTGAAAGAGAGAGAGAGAGAGAGAGAGAGAGAGACAGTGAGGACTGGAGATGGTAAGAGAGAGTGTGACTGAAAGAGAGAGAGAGAGAGAGACAGTGAGTACTGGAGATGGTAAGGGAGAGTGTGACTGAAAGAGAGAGAGAGACAGTGAGGACTGGAGATGGTAAGAGAGAGTGTGACTGAAAGAGAGAGAGAGACAGTGAGGACTGGAGATGGTAAGGGAGAGTGTGACTGAAAGAGAGAGAGAGACAGTGAGGACTGGAGATGGTAAGAGAGAGTGTGACTGAAAGAGAGAGAGAGAGAGAGAGAGACAGTGAGGACTGGAGATGGTAAGAGAGAGTGTGACTGAAAGAGAGAGAGAGAGAGAGAGAGAGAGACAGTGAGTACTGGAGATGGTAAGGGAGAGTGTGACTGAAAGAGAGAGAGAGACAGTGAGGACTGGAGATGGTAAGAGAGAGTGTGACTGAAAGAGAGAGAGAGACAGTGAGGACTGGAGATGGTAAGGGAGAGTGTGACTGAAAGAGAGAGAGAGACAGTGAGTACTGGAGATGGTAAGAGAGAGTGTGACTGAAAGAGAGAGAGAGAGAGACAGTGAGTACTGGAGATGGTAAGAGAGAGTGTGACTGAAAGAGAGAGAGAGACAGTGAGGACTGGAGATGGTAAGAGAGAGTGTGACTGAAAGAGAGAGAGAGACAGTGAGGACTGGAGATGGTAAGAGAGAGTGTGACTGAAAGAGAGAGAGAGACAGTGAGGACTGGAGATGGTAAGAGAGAGTGTGACTGAAAGAGAGAGAGAGACAGTGAGTACTGGAGATGGTAAGAGAGAGTGTGACTGAAAGAGAGAGAGAGACAGTGAGGACTGGAGATGGTAAGGGAGAGTGTGACTGAAAGAGAGAGAGAGAGAGACAGTGAGGACTGGAGATGGTAAGAGAGAGTGTGACTGAAAGAGAGAGAGAGACAGTGAGGACTGGAGATGGTAAGAGAGAGTGTGACTGAAAGAGAGAGAGAGACAGTGAGTACTGGAGATGGTAAGAGAGAGTGTGACTGAAAGAGAGAGAGAGACAGTGAATACTGGAGATGGTAAGAGAGAGTGTGACTGAAAGAGAGAGAGAGACAGTGAGGACTGGAGATGGTAAGAGAGAGTGTGACTGAAAGAGAGAGAGAGACAGTGAGGACTGGAGATGGTAAGAGAGAGTGTGACTGAAAGAGAGAGAGAGAGACAGTGAGTACTGGAGATGGTAAGAGAGAGTGTGACTGAAAGAGAGAGAGAGAGAGAGAGAGAGAGACAGTGAGTACTGGAGATGGTAAGAGAGAGTGTGACTGAAAGAGAGAGAGAGACAGTGAGGACTGGAGATGGTAAGAGAGAGTGAGACTGAAAGAGAGAGAGAGACAGTGAGGACTGGAGATGGGAAGAGAGAGTGAGACTGAAAGAGAGAGAGAGACAGTGAGTACTGGAGATGGTAAGAGAGAGTGTGACTGAAAGAGAGAGAGAGAGAGAGAGACAGTGAGGACTGGAGATGGTAAGAGAGAGTGTGACTGAAAGAGAGAGAGAGACAGTGAGGACTGGAGATGGTAAGAGAGAGTGAGACTGAAAGAGAGAGAGAGACAGTAAGTACTGGAGATGGTAAGAGAGAGTGAGACTGAAAGAGAGAGAGAGACAGTGAGTACTGGAGATGGTAAGAGAGAGTGTGACTGAAAGAGAGAGAGAGAGAGACAGTGAGGACTGGAGATGGTAAGAGAGAGTGTGACTGAAAGAGAGAGAGAGACAGTGAGGACTGGAGATGGTAAGAGAGAGTGTGACTGAAAGTGAGAGAGAGACAGTGAGGACTGGAGATGGTAAGAGAGAGTGTGACTGAAAGAGAGAGAGAGACAGTGAGGACTGGAGATGGTAAGAGAGTGTGACTGAAAGAGAGAGAGAGAGAGAGAGAGAGAGACAGTGAGGACTGGAGATGGTAAGAGAGAGTGTGACTGAAAGAGAGAGAGAGAGAGAGAGAGAGAGACAGTGAGGACTGGAGATGGTAAGAGAGAGTGTGACTGAAAGAGAGAGAGAGACAGTGAGTACTGGAGATGGTAAGAGAGAGTGTGACTGAAAGAGAGAGAGAGAGAGACAGTGAGGACTGGAGATGGTAAGAGAGAGTGTGACTGAAAGAGAGAGAGAGACAGTGAGTACTGGAGATGGTAAGAGAGAGTGTGACTGAAAGAGAGAGAGAGACAGTGAGGACTGGAGATGGTAAGAGAGTGTGACTGAAAGAGAGAGAGAGAGAGACAGTGAGGACTGGAGATGGTAAGAGAGAGTGTGAGTGAAAGAGAGAGAGAGAGAGAGAGAGAGAGACAGTGAGTACTGGAGATGGTAAGAGAGAGTGTGACTGAAAGAGAGAGAGAGACAGTGAGGACTGGAGATGGTAAGAGAGAGTGTGACTGAAAGAGAGAGAGAGACAGTGAGGACTGGAGATGGTAAGAGAGAGTGTGACTGAAAGAGAGAGAGAGAGACAGTGAGGACTGGAGATGGTAAGAGAGATTGTGACTGAAAGAGAGAGAGAGAGAGACAGTGAGTACTGGAGATGGTAAGAGAGAGTGTGACTGAAAGAGAGAGAGAGACAGTGAGGACTGGAGATGTTAAGAGAGAGTGTGACTGAAAGAGAGAGAGAGAGAGACAGTGAGTACTGGAGATGGTAAGAGAGAGTGTGACTGAAAGAGAGAGAGAGACAGTGAGGACTGGAGATGGTAAGAGAGAGTGTGACTGAAAGAGAGAGAGAGAGAGAGAGACAGTGAGGACTGGAGATGGTAAGAGAGAGTGTGACTGAAAGAGAGAGAGAGAGAGTGAGGACTGGAGATGGTAAGAGAGAGTGTGACTGAAAGAGAGAGAGAGAGACAGTGAGGACTGGAGATGGTAAGAGAGAGTGTGACTGAAAGAGAGAGAGAGACAGTGAGGACTGGAGATGGTAAGAGAGAGTGTGACTGAAAGAGAGAGAGAGACAGTGAGGACTGGAGATGGTAAGAGAGAGTGTGACTGAAAGAGAGAGAGAGACAGTGAGTACTGGAGATGGTAAGAGAGAGTGTGACTGAAAGAGAGAGAGAGAGAGTGAGGACTGGAGATGCTAAGAGAGAGTGTGACTGAAAGAGAGAGAGAGAGAGAGAGACAGTGAGGACTGGAGACTGTAAGAGAGAGTGAGACTGAAAGAGAGAGAGAGACAGTGAGTACTGGAGATGGTAAGAGAGAGTGTGACTGAAAGAGAGAGAGAGACAGTGAGGACTGGAGATGGTAAGAGAGAGTGTGACTGAAAGAGAGAGAGAGACAGTGAGTACTGGAGATGGTAAGAGAGAGTGTGACTGAAAGAGAGAGAGAGACAGTGAGGACTGGAGATGGTAAGAGAGAGTGTGACTGAAAGAGAGAGAGAGACAGTGAGTACTGGAGATGGTAAGAGAGAGTGTGACTGAAAGAGAGAGAGAGAGAGAGAGAGAGAGAGACAGTGAGGACTGGAGACTGTAAGAGAGAGTGTGACTGAAAGAGAGAGAGAGACAGTGAGGACTGGAGATGGTAAGAGAGAGTGTGACTGAAAGAGAGAGAGAGAGAGAGAGAGAGAGACAGTGAGGACTGGAGACTGTAAGAGAGAGTGAGACTGAAAGAGAGAGAGAGACAGTGAGGACTGGAGATGGTAAGAGAGAGTGTGACTGAAAGAGAGAGAGAGAGAGAGAGACAGTGAGAACTGGAGATGGTAAGAGAGAGTGTGATTGAAAGAGAGAGAGAGACAGTGAGAACTGGAGATGGTAAGAGAGAGTGTGACTGAAAGAGAGAGAGAGACAGTGAGTACTGGAGATGGTAAGAGAGAGTGTGACTGAAAGAGAGAGAGAGACAGTGAGGACTGGAGATGGTAAGAGAGAGAGTGACTGAAAGAGAGAGAGAGACAGTGAGGACTGGAGATGGTAAGAGAGAGAGTGACTGAAAGAGAGAGAGAGACAGTGAGAACTGGAGATGGTAAGAGAGAGTGTGACTGAAAGAGAGAGAGAGACAGTGAGTACTGGAGATGGTAAGAGAGAGAGTGACTGAAAGAGAGAGAGACAGTGAGGACTGGAGATGGTAAGAGAGAGTGTGACTGAAAGAGAGAGAGAGAAGGAGAGACAGTGAGAACTGGAGATGGTCAGAGAGAGTGTGACTGAAAGAGAGAGAGAGACAGTGAGGACTGGAGATGGTAAGAGAGAGTGTGACTGAAAGAGAGAGAGAGACAGTGAGTACTGGAGATGGTAAGAGAGAGTGTGACTGAAAGAGAGAGAGAGACAGTGAGGACTGGAGATGGTAAGAGAGAGTGTGACTGAAAGAGAGAGAGAGACAGTGAGGACTGGAGATGGTAAGAGAGAGTGTGACTGAAAGAGAGAGAGAGACAGTGAGGACTGGAGATGGTAAGAGAGAGTGTGACTGAAAGAGAGAGAGAGACAGTGAGGACTGGAGATGGTAAGAGAGAGTGTGACTGAAAGAGAGAGAGAGACAGTGAGGACTGGAGATGGTAAGAGAGAGTGTGACTGAAAGAGAGAGAGAGACAGTGAGGACTGGAGATGGTAAGAGAGAGTGTGACTGAAAGAGAAAGAGAGAGAGGGAGAGAGACAGTGAGTACTGGAGATGGTAAGAGAGAGTGTGACTGAAAGAGCCAGAGAGACAGTGAGGACTGGAGATGGTAAGAGAGAGTGTGACTGAAAGAGAGAGAGAGACAGTGAGTACTGGAGACTGTGAAGGAGAGTGTGACTGAAAGAGAGAGAGAGACAGTGAGGACTAGAGATGGTCAGAGAGAGTGTGACTGAAAGAGAGAGAGAGACAGTGAGGACTGGAGATGGTAAGAGAGAGTGTGACTGAAAGAGAGAGAGAGACAGTGAGGACTGGAGATGGTAAGAGAGAGTGTGACTGAAAGATAGAGAGAGACAGTGAGGACTGGAGATGGTAAGAGAGAGTGTGACTGAAAGCGAGAGAGAGAGAGAGACAGTGAGTACTGGAGATGGTAAGAGAGAGTGTGACTGAAAGAGAGAGAGAGAGAGAGACAGTGAGTACTGGAGATGGTAAGAGAGAGTGTGACTGAAAGAGAGAGAGAGACAGTGAGGACTGGAGATGGTAAGAGAGAGTGTGACTGAAAGCGAGAGAGACAGAGAGAGGGAGAGAGACAGTGAGGACTGGAGATGGTAAGAGAGAGTGTGACTGAAAGAGAGAGAGAGACAGTGAGGACTGGAGATGGTAAGAGAGAGTGTGACTGAAAGAGAGAGAGAGAGAGAGAGAGAGACAGTGAGTACTGGAGATGGTAAGAGAGAGTGTGACTGAAAGAGAGAGAGAGACAGTGAGGACTGGAGATGGTAAGAGAGAGTGTGACTGAAAGAGAGAGAGAGAGAGGGAGAGAGACAGTGAGTACTGGAGATGGTAAGAGAGAGTGTGACTGAAAGAGCCAGAGAGACAGTGAGGACTGGAGATGGTAAGAGAGAGTGTGACTGAAAGAGAGAGAGAGACAGTGAGGACTGGAGACTGTGAAGGAGAGTGTGACTGAAAGAGAGAGAGAGACAGTGAGGACTGGAGATGGTAAGAGAGAGTGTGACTGAAAGATAGAGAGAGACAGTGAGGACTGGAGATGGTAAGAGACAGTGTGACTGAAAGCGAGAGAGACAGAGAGAGGGAGAGAGACAGTGAGGACTGGAGATGGTAAGAGAGAGTGTGACTGAAAGAGAGAGAGAGACAGTGAGGACTGGAGATGGTAAGAGAGAGTGTGACTGAAAGAGAGAGAGAGAGAGAGAGAGAGAGAGAGAGTGAGTACTGGAGATGGTAAGAGAGATTGTGAGTGAAAGAGAGAGAGAGACAGTGAGGACTGGAGATGGTAAGAGAGAGTGTGACTGAAAGAGAGAGAGAGACAGTGAGAACTGGAGATGGTAAGAGAGAGTGTGACTGAAAGAGAGAGAGAGAGAGACAGTGAGGACTGGAGATGGTAAGAGAGAGTGTGACTGAAAGAGAGAGAGAGAGAGAGAGACAGTGAGTACTGGAGATGGTAAGAGAGAGTGTGACTGAAAGAGAGAGAGAGACAGTGAGGACTGGAGATGGTAAGAGAGAGTGTGACTGAAAGAGAGAGAGAGAGAGGGAGAGAGACAGTGAGTACTGGAGATGGTAAGAGAGAGTGTGACTGAAAGAGAGAGAGAGACAGTGAGGACTGGAGATGGTAAGAGAGAGTGTGACTGAAAGAGAGAGAGAGAGAGGGAGAGAGACAGTGAGTACTGGAGATGGTAAGAGAGAGTGTGACTGAAAGAGCCAGAGAGACAGTGAGGACTGGAGATGGTAAGAGAGAGTGTGACTGAAAGAGAGAGAGAGACAGTGAGGACTGGAGATGGTAAGAGAGAGTGTGACTGAAAGGGAGAGAGAGAGACAGTGAGGACTGGAGATGGTCAGAGAGAGTGTGACTGAAAGAGCCAGAGAGACAGTGAGGACTGGAGATGGTAAGAGAGAGTGTGACTGAAAGAGAGAGAGAGACAGTGAGTACTGGAGACTGTGAAGGAGAGTGTGACTGAAAGAGAGAGAGAGAGAGACAGTGAGGACTGGAGATGGTAAGAGAGAGTGTGACTGAAAGAGAGAGAGAGACAGTGAGGACTGGAGATGGTCAGAGAGAGTGTGACTGAAAGAGAGAGAGAGAGACAGTGAGTACTGGAGATGGTAAGAGAGAGTGTGACTGAAAGAGAGAGAGAGACAGTGAGTACTGGAGATGGTAAGAGAGAGTGTGACTGAAAGAGAGAGAGAGAGAGACAGTGAGGACTGGAGATGGTAAGAGAGAGTGTGACTGAAAGAGAGAGAGAGACAGTGAGGACTGGAGATGGTAAGAGAGAGTGTGACTGAAAGAGAGAGAGAGACAGTGAGGACTGGAGATGGTAAGAGAGAGTGTGACTGAAAGAGCCAGAGAGACAGTGAGGACTGGAGATGGTAAGAGAGAGTGTGACTGAAAGAGAGAGAGAGACAGTGAGTACTGGAGACTGTGAAGGAGAGTGTGACTGAAAGAGAGAGAGAGACAGTGAGGACTGGAGATGGTAAGAGAGAGTGTGACTGAAAGAGAGAGAGAGACAGTGAGGACTGGAGATGGTCAGAGAGAGTGTGACTGAAAGAGAGAGAGAGAGACAGTGAGTACTGGAGATGTTAAGAGAGAGTGTGACTGAAAGAGAGAGAGAGACAGTGAGTACTGGAGATGGTAAGAGAGAGTGTGACTGAAAGAGAGAGAGAGACAGTGAGGACTGGAGATGGCAAGAGAGAGTGTGACTGAAAGATAGAGAGAGACAGTGAGGACTGGAGATGGTAAGAGAGAGTGTGACTGAAAGCGAGAGAGACAGAGAGAGGGAGAGAGACAGTGAGGACTGGAGATGGTAAGAGAGAGTGTGACTGAAAGAGAGAGAGAGAGAGAGAGAGAGAGAGAGAGCGAGAGACAGTGAGTACTGGAGATGGTAAGAGAGATTGTGACTGAAAGAGAGAGAGAGACAGTGAGGACTGGAGATGGTAAGAGAGAGTGTGACTGAAAGAGAGAGAGAGACAGTGAGAACTGGAGATGGTAAGAGAGAGTGTGACTGAAAGAGAGAGAGAGAGAGACAGTGAGGACTGGAGATGGTAAGAGAGAGTGTGACTGAAAGAGAGAGAGAGACAGTGAGGACTGGAGATGGTAAGAGAGAGTGTGACTGAAAGAGAGAGAGAGACAGTGAGGACTGGAGATGGTAAGGGAGAGTGTGACTGAAAGAGAGAGAGAGACAGTGAATACTGGAGATGGTAAGAGAGAGTGTGACTGAAAGAGAGAGAGAGACAGTGAGGACTGGAGATGGTAAGAGAGAGTGTGACTGAAAGAGAGAGAGAGACAGTGAGGACTGGAGATGGTAAGGGAGAGTGTGACTGAAAGAGAGAGAGAGACAGTGAATACTGGAGATGGTAAGAGAGAGTGTGACTGAAAGAGAGAGAGACAGTGAGGACTGGAGACTGTAAGAGAGAGTGTGACTGAAAGAGAGAGAGAGACAGTGAGAACTGGAGATGGTAAGAGAGAGTGTGACTGAAAGAGAGAGAGAGAGAGACAGTGAGGACTGGAGACTGTAAGAGAGAGTGTGACTGAAAGAGAGAGAGAGACAGTGAGTAATGGAGACTGTAAAGGAGAGTGTGACTGAAAGAGAGAGAGAGACAGAGAGGACTGGAGATGGTAAGAGAGAGTGTGACTGAAAGAGAGAGAGAGACAGTGAGGACTGGAGATGGTAAGAGAGAGTGTGACTGAAAGAGAGAGAGAGACAGTGAGGACTGGAGATGGTAAGGGAGAGTGTGACTGAAAGAGAGAGAGAGACAGTGAATACTGGAGATGGTAAGAGAGAGTGTGACTGAAAGAGAGAGAGAGACAGTGAGGACTGGAGATGGTAAGAGAGAGTGTGACTGAAAGAGAGAGAGAGACAGTGAGGACTGGAGATGGTAAGGGAGAGTGTGACTGAAAGAGAGAGAGAGACAGTGAATACTGGAGATGGTAAGAGAGAGTGTGACTGAAAGAGAGAGAGAGACAGTGAGGACTGGAGATGGTAAGAGAGAGTGTGACTGAAAGAGAGAGGGAGACAGTGAGGACTGGAGATGGTAAGAGAGAGTGAGACTGAAAGAGAGAGAGAGACAGTGAGGACTGGAGATGGTAAGGGAGAGTGTGACTGAAAGAGAGAGAGAGACAGTGAATACTGGAGATGGTAAGAGAGAGTGTGACTGAAAGAGAGAGAGAGAGAGAGAGAGAGAGAGAGAGAGACAGTGAGTACTGGAGATGGTAAGAGAAAGTGTGACTGAAAGAGAGAGAGAGACAGTGAGGACTGGAGATGGTAAGAGAAAGTGTGACTGAAAGAGAGAGAGACAGTGAGGACTGGAGATGTTAAGAGAGAGTGTGAATGAAAGAGAGAGAGAGAGACAGTGAGGACTGGAGATGGTAAGAGAAAGTGTGACTGAAAGAGAGAGAGAGAGACAGTGAGGACTGGAGATGGTAAGAGAAAGTGTGACTGAAAGAGAGAGAGAGAGACAGTGAATACTGGAGATGGTAAGAGAGAGTGTGACTGAAAGAGAGAGAGAGAGAGAGAGAGAGAGAGACAGTGAGGACTGGAGATGGTAAGAGAAAGTGTGACTGAAAGAGAGAGAGAGACAGTGAGGACTGGAGATGGTAAGAGAAAGTGTGACTGAAAGAGAGAGAGACAGTGAGGACTGGAGATGGTAAGAGAGAGTGTGAATGAAAGAGAGAGAGAGAGACAGTGAGGACTGGAGATGGTAAGAGAAAGTGTGACTGAAAGAGAGAGAGAGAGACAGTGAGGACTGGAGATGGTAAGAGAGAGTGTGAATGAAAGAGAGAGAGAGAGAGAGAGAGAGAGAGAGAGCGAGAGACAGTGAGTACTGGAGATGGTAAGAGAGATTGTGACTGAAAGAGAGAGAGAGACAGTGAGGACTGGAGATGGTAAGAGAGAGTGTGACTGAAAGAGAGAGAGAGACAGTGAGAACTGGAGATGGTAAGAGAGAGTGTGACTGAAAGAGAGAGAGAGAGAGACAGTGAGGACTGGAGATGGTAAGAGAGAGTGTGACTGAAAGAGAGAGAGAGACAGTGAGGACTGGAGATGGTAAGAGAGAGTGTGACTGAAAGAGAGAGAGAGACAGTGAGGACTGGAGATGGTAAGGGAGAGTGTGACTGAAAGAGAGAGAGAGACAGTGAATACTGGAGATGGTAAGAGAGAGTGTGACTGAAAGAGAGAGAGAGACAGTGAGGACTGGAGATGGTAAGAGAGAGTGTGACTGAAAGAGAGAGAGAGACAGTGAGGACTGGAGATGGTAAGGGAGAGTGTGACTGAAAGAGAGAGAGAGACAGTGAATACTGGAGATGGTAAGAGAGAGTGTGACTGAAAGAGAGAGAGACAGTGAGGACTGGAGACTGTAAGAGAGAGTGTGACTGAAAGAGAGAGAGAGACAGTGAGAACTGGAGATGGTAAGAGAGAGTGTGACTGAAAGAGAGAGAGAGAGAGACAGTGAGGACTGGAGACTGTAAGAGAGAGTGTGACTGAAAGAGAGAGAGAGACAGTGAGTAATGGAGACTGTAAAGGAGAGTGTGACTGAAAGAGAGAGAGAGACAGAGAGGACTGGAGATGGTAAGAGAGAGTGTGACTGAGAGAGACAGTGAGGACTGGAGATGGTAAGAGAGAGTGTGACTGAAAGAGAGAGAGAGACAGTGAGGACTGGAGATGGTAAGGGAGAGTGTGACTGAAAGAGAGAGAGAGACAGTGAATACTGGAGATGGTAAGAGAGAGTGTGACTGAAAGAGAGAGAGAGACAGTGAGGACTGGAGATGGTAAGAGAGAGTGTGACTGAAAGAGAGAGAGAGACAGTGAGGACTGGAGATGGTAAGGGAGAGTGTGACTGAAAGAGAGAGAGAGACAGTGAATACTGGAGATGGTAAGAGAGAGTGTGACTGAAAGAGAGAGAGAGACAGTGAGGACTGGAGATGGTAAGAGAGAGTGTGACTGAAAGAGAGAGGGAGACAGTGAGGACTGGAGATGGTAAGAGAGAGTGAGACTGAAAGAGAGAGAGAGACAGTGAGGACTGGAGATGGTAAGGGAGAGTGTGACTGAAAGAGAGAGAGAGACAGTGAATACTGGAGATGGTAAGAGAGAGTGTGACTGAAAGAGAGAGAGAGAGAGAGAGAGAGAGAGAGAGAGACAGTGAGTACTGGAGATGGTAAGAGAAAGTGTGACTGAAAGAGAGAGAGAGACAGTGAGGACTGGAGATGGTAAGAGAAAGTGTGACTGAAAGAGAGAGAGACAGTGAGGACTGGAGATGTTAAGAGAGAGTGTGAATGAAAGAGAGAGAGAGAGACAGTGAGGACTGGAGATGGTAAGAGAAAGTGTGACTGAAAGAGAGAGAGAGAGACAGTGAGGACTGGAGATGGTAAGAGAAAGTGTGACTGAAAGAGAGAGAGAGAGACAGTGAATACTGGAGATGGTAAGAGAGAGTGTGACTGAAAGAGAGAGAGAGAGAGAGAGAGAGAGAGACAGTGAGGACTGGAGATGGTAAGAGAAAGTGTGACTGAAAGAGAGAGAGAGACAGTGAGGACTGGAGATGGTAAGAGAAAGTGTGACTGAAAGAGAGAGAGACAGTGAGGACTGGAGATGGTAAGAGAGAGTGTGAATGAAAGAGAGAGAGAGAGACAGTGAGGACTGGAGATGGTAAGAGAAAGTGTGACTGAAAGAGAGAGAGAGAGACAGTGAGGACTGGAGATGGTAAGAGAGAGTGTGAATGAAAGAGAGAGAGAGAGACAGTGAGGACTGGAGATGGTAAGAGAGAGTGTGACTGAAAGAGAGAGAGAGACAGTGAGGACTGGAGATGGTAAGAGAGAGTGTGAATGAAAGAGAGAGAGAGAGACAGTGAGTACTGGAGATGGTAAGAGAAAGTGTGACTGAAAGAGAGAGAGAGACAGTGAGGACTGGAGATGGTAAGAGAGAGTGTGACTGAAAGAGAGAGAGAGACAGTGAGGACTGGAGATGGTAAGAGAGAGTGTGACTGAAAGAGAGAGAGAGAGACAGTGAGGACTGGAGACTGTAAGGGAGAGTGTGACTGAAAGAGAGAGAGAGAGAGTGAGGACTGGAGATGGTAAGAGAGAGTGTGACTGAAAGAGAGAGAGAGACAGTGAGTACTGGAGATGGTAAGAGAGAGTGTGACTGAAAGAGAGAGAGAGACAGTGAGGACTGGAGATGGTAAGAGAGAGTGTGACTGAAAGAGAGAGAGAGAGACAGCGAGGACTGGAGACTGTAAGGGAGAGTGTGACTGAAAGAGAGAGAGAGAGAGTGAGGACTGGAGATGGTAAGAGAGAGTGTGACTGAAAGAGAGAGAGAGAGAGTGAGGACTGGAGATGCTAAGAGAGAGTGTGACTGAAAGAGAGAGAGAGACAGTGAGGACTGGAGATGGTAAGAGAGAGTGTGACTGAAAGAGAGAGAGAGAGAGTGAGGACTGGAGATGGTAAGAGAGAGTGTGACTGAAAGAGAGAGAGAGACAGTGAGGCCTGGAGATGGTAAGAGAGAGTGTGACTGAAAGAGAGAGAGAGAGAGTGAGGACTGGAGATGCTAAGAGAGAGTGTGACTGAAAGAGAGAGAGGGAGACAGCGAGGACTGGAGATGGGAAGAGAGAGTGTGACTGAAAGAGAGAGAGAGACAGTGAGAGGGAGAGAGACAGTGAGGACTGGAGATGGTAAGAGAGAGTGTGACTGAAAGAGAGAGAGAGAGACAGTGAGGACTGGAGACTGTAAGAGAGAGAGTGACTGAAAGAGAGAGAGAGAGAGAGAGAGAGAGACAGTGAGTACTGGAGATGGTAAGAGAGAGTGTGACTGAAAGAGAGAGAGAGAGACAGTGAGGACTGGAGACTGTAAGAGAGAGTGTGACTGAAAGAGAGAGAGAGAGAGAGAGAACTGGAGATGGTAAGAGAGAGTGTGACTGAAAGAGAGAGAGAGAGACAGTGTGGACTGGAGACTGTAAGAGAGAGTGTGACTGAAAGAGAGAGAGAGAGACAGTGAGTACTGGAGATGGTAAGAGAGAGTGTGACTGAAAGAGAGAGAGAGAGACAGTGAGGACTGGAGACTGTAAGATAGAGTGTGACTGAAAGAGAGAGAGAGAGACAGTGAGTACTGGAGATGGTAAGAGAGAGTGTGACTGAAAGAGAGAGAGAGACAGTGAGGACTGGAGATGGTAAGAGAGAGTGTGACTGAAAGAGAGAGAGAGACAGTGAGGACTGGAGATGGTAAGAGAGAGTGTGACTGAAAGAGAGAGAGAGACAGTGAGGACTGGAGATGGTAAGAGAGAGTGTGACTGAAAGAGAGAGAGAGACAGTGAGGACTGGAGATGGTAAGAGAGAGTGTGACTGAAAGAGAGAGAGAGACAGTGAGGACTGGAGATGGTAAGAGAGAGTGTGACTGAAAGAGAGAGAGAGAGGGAGAGAGAACTGGAGATGGTAAGGGAGAGTGTGACTGAAAGAGAGAGAGAGAGAGAGAGAGAACTGGAGATGGTAAGAGAGAGTGTGACTGAAAGAGAGAGAGAGAGACAGAGAGAACTGGAGATGGTAAGAGAGAGTGTGACTGAAAGAGAGAGAGAGAGAGAGAACTGGAGATGGTAAGAGAGAGTGTGACTGAAAGAGAGAGAGAGAGAGACAGAGAGAACTGGAGATGGTAAGAGAGAGTGTGACTGAAAGAGAGAGAGAGACAGTGAGGACTGGAGATGGTAAGAGAGAGTGTGACTGAAAGAGAGAGAGAGAGACAGTGAGTACTGGAGATGGTAAGAGAGAGTGTGACTGAAAGAGAGAGAGAGACAGTGAGTACTGGAGATGGTAAGAGAGAGAGTGACTGAAAGAGAGAGAGAGACAGTGAGGACTGGAGATGGTAAGAGAGAGTGTGACTGAAAGAGAGAGAGAGACAGTGAGTACTGGAGATGGTAAGAGAGAGTGTGACTGAAAGAGAGAGAGAGACAGTGAGGACTGGAGATGGTAAGAGAGAGTGTGACTGAAAGAGAGAGAGAGACAGTGAGTACTGGAGATGGTAAGAGAGAGTGTGACTGAAAGAGAGAGAGAGAGAGTGAGTACAGGAGATGGTAAGAGAGAGTGTGACTGAAAGAGAGAGAGAGACAGTGAGGACTGGAGATGGTAAGAGAGAGTGTGACTGAAAGAGAGAGAGAGACAGTGAGGACTGGAGATGGTAAGAGAGAGTGTGACTGAAAGAGAGAGAGAGACAGTGAGTACTGGAGATGGTAAGAGAGAGTGTGACTGAAAGAGAGAGAGAGACAGTGAGGACTGGAGATGGTAAGAGAGAGTGTGACTGAAAGAGAGAGAGAGAGAGTGAGTACAGGAGATGGTAAGAGAGAGTGTGACTGAAAGAGAGAGAGAGACAGTGAGGACTGGAGATGGTAAGAGAGAGTGTGACTGAAAGAGAGAGAGAGACAGTGAGGACTGGAGATGGTAAGAGAGAGTGTGACTGAAAGAGAGAGAGAGACAGTGAGGACTGGAGATGGTAAGAGAGAGTGTGACTGAAAGAGAGAGAGACAGAGACAGTGAGTACTGGAGATGGTAAGAGAGAGTGTGACTGAAAGAGAGAGAGAGACAGTGAGTACTGGAGATGGTAAGAGAGAGTGTGACTGAAAGAGAGAGAGAGACAGTGAGGACTGGAGATGGTAAGAGAGAGTGTGACTGAAAGAGAGAGAGAGACAGTGAGGACTGGAGATGGTAAGAGAGAGTGTGACTGAAAGAGAGAGAGAGAGAGAGAGAGAGAGAGAACTGGAGATGGTAAGAGAGAGTGTGACTGAAAGAGAGAGAGAGAGAGACATAGAGTACTGGAGATGGTAAGAGAGAGTGTGACTGAAAGAGAGAGAGACACAGTGAGGACTGGAGATGGTAAGAGAGAGTGTGACTGAAAGAGAGAGAGAGAGAGAGAGAGAGAGAACTGGAGATGGTAAGAGAGAGTGTGACTGAAAGAGAGAGAGAGACAGTGAGGACTGGAGATGGTAAGAGAGAGTGTGACTGAAAGAGAGAGAGAGAGAGAGAGAGAGAGAGAGAGAACTGGAGATGGTAAGAGAGAGTGTGACTGAAAGAGAGAGAGAGAGAGACAGAGAGTACTGGAGATGGTAAGAGAGAGTGTGACTGAAAGAGAGAGAGAGACAGTGAGGACTGGAGATGGTAAGAGAGAGTGTGACTGAAAGAGAGAGAGAGAGAGAGAGAGAGAGAGAACTGGAGATGGTAAGAGAGAGTGTGACTGAAAGAGAGAGAGAGAGAGACAGAGAGGACTGGAGATGGTAAGAGAGAGTGTGACTGAAAGAGAGAGAGACAGTGAGGACTGGAGATGGTAAGAGAGAGTGTGACTGAAAGAGAGAGAGAGAGAGAGAGAGAGAGAACTGGAGATGGTAAGAGAGAGTGTGACTGAAAGAGAGAGAGAGAGAGACAGAGAGTACTGGAGATGGTAAGAGAGAGTGTGACTGAAAGAGAGAGAGAGACAGTGAGGACTGGAGATGGTAAGAGAGAGTGTGACTGAAAGAGAGAGAGAGACAGTGAGTACTGGAGACTGTGAAGGAAAGTGTGACTGAAAGAGAGAGAGAGAGAGACAGTGAGGACTGGAGATGGTAAGAGAGAGTGTGACTGAAAGAGAGAGAGAGACAGTGAGGACTGGAGATGGTCAGAGAGAGTGTGACTGAAAGAGCCAGAGAGACAGTGAGGACTGGAGATGGTAAGAGAGAGTGTGACTGAAAGAGAGAGAGAGACAGTGAGTACTGGAGACTGTGAAGGAGAGTGTGACTGAAAGAGAGAGAGAGAGAGACAGTGAGGACTGGAGATGGTAAGAGAGAGTGTGACTGAAAGAGAGAGAGAGACAGTGAGGACTGGAGATGGTCAGAGAGAGTGTGACTGAAAGAGAGAGAGAGAGACAGTGAGTACTGGAGATGGTAAGAGAGAGTGTGACTGAAAGAGAGAGAGAGACAGTGAGTACTGGAGATGGTAAGAGAGAGTGTGACTGAAAGAGAGAGAGAGAGAGACAGTGAGGACTGGAGATGGTAAGAGAGAGTGTGACTGAAAGAGAGAGAGAGACAGTGAGGACTGGAGATGGTAAGAGAGAGTGTGACTGAAAGAGAGAGAGAGACAGTGAGGACTGGAGATGGTAAGAGAGAGTGTGACTGAAAGAGCCAGAGAGACAGTGAGGACTGGAGATGGTAAGAGAGAGTGTGACTGAAAGAGAGAGAGAGACAGTGAGTACTGGAGACTGTGAAGGAGAGTGTGACTGAAAGAGAGAGAGAGACAGTGAGGACTGGAGATGGTAAGAGAGAGTGTGACTGAAAGAGAGAGAGAGACAGTGAGGACTGGAGATGGTCAGAGAGAGTGTGACTGAAAGAGAGAGAGAGAGACAGTGAGTACTGGAGATGGTAAGAGAGAGTGTGACTGAAAGAGAGAGAGAGACAGTGAGTACTGGAGATGGTAAGAGAGAGTGTGACTGAAAGAGAGAGAGAGACAGTGAGGACTGGAGATGGTAAGAGAGAGTGTGACTGAAAGATAGAGAGAGACAGTGAGGACTGGAGATGGTAAGAGAGAGTGTGACTGAAAGCGAGAGAGACAGAGAGAGGGAGAGAGACAGTGAGGACTGGAGATGGTAAGAGAGAGTGTGACTGAAAGAGAGAGAGAGAGAGAGAGAGAGAGAGAGAGAGACAGTGAGTACTGGAGATGGTAAGAGAGATTGTGACTGAAAGAGAGAGAGAGACAGTGAGGACTGGAGATGGTAAGAGAGAGTGTGACTGAAAGAGAGAGAGAGACAGTGAGAACTGGAGATGGTAAGAGAGAGTGTGACTGAAAGAGAGAGAGAGAGAGACAGTGAGGACTGGAGATGGTAAGAGAGAGTGTGACTGAAAGAGAGAGAGAGACAGTGAGGACTGGAGATGGTAAGAGAGAGTGTGACTGAAAGAGAGAGAGAGACAGTGAGGACTGGAGATGGTAAGGGAGAGTGTGACTGAAAGAGAGAGAGAGACAGTGAATACTGGAGATGGTAAGAGAGAGTGTGACTGAAAGAGAGAGAGAGACAGTGAGGACTGGAGATGGTAAGAGAGAGTGTGACTGAAAGAGAGAGAGAGACAGTGAGGACTGGAGATGGTAAGGGAGAGTGTGACTGAAAGAGAGAGAGAGACAGTGAATACTGGAGATGGTAAGAGAGAGTGTGACTGAAAGAGAGAGAGAGACAGTGAGGACTGGAGATGGTAAGAGAGAGTGTGACTGAAAGAGAGAGAGAGGGAGAGAGAGAGAGAGAGAGAGACAGTGAGGACTGGAGACTGTAAGAGAGAGTGTGACTGAAAGAGAGAGAGAGACAGTGAGAACTGGAGATGGTAAGAGAGAGTGTGACTGAAAGAGAGAGAGAGAGAGACAGTGAGGACTGGAGACTGTAAGAGAGAGTGTGACTGAAAGAGAGAGAGAGACAGTGAGTAATGGAGACTGTAAAGGAGAGTGTGACTGAAAGAGAGAGAGAGACAGAGAGGACTGGAGATGGTAAGAGAGAGTGTGACTGAAAGAGAGAGAGAGACAGTGAGGACTGGAGATGGTAAGAGAGAGTGTGACTGAAAGAGAGAGAGAGACAGTGAGGACTGGAGATGGTAAGGGAGAGTGTGACTGAAAGAGAGAGAGAGACAGTGAATACTGGAGATGGTAAGAGAGAGTGTGACTGAAAGAGAGAGAGAGACAGTGAGGACTGGAGATGGTAAGAGAGAGTGTGACTGAAAGAGAGAGAGAGACAGTGAGGACTGGAGATGGTAAGGGAGAGTGTGACTGAAAGAGAGAGAGAGACAGTGAATACTGGAGATGGTAAGAGAGAGTGTGACTGAAAGAGAGAGAGAGACAGTGAGGACTGGAGATGGTAAGAGAGAGTGTGACTGAAAGAGAGAGGGAGACAGTGAGGACTGGAGATGGTAAGGGAGAGTGTGACTGAAAGAGAGAGAGAGACAGTGAATACTGGAGATGGTAAGAGAGAGTGTGACTGAAAGAGAGAGAGAGAGAGTGAGGACTGGAGATGGTAAGAGAGAGTGAGACTGAAAGAGAGAGAGAGACAGTGAGGACTGGAGATGGTAAGGGAGAGTGTGACTGAAAGAGAGAGAGAGACAGTGAATACTGGAGATGGTAAGAGAGAGTGTGACTGAAAGAGAGAGAGAGAGAGAGAGAGAGAGAGAGAGACAGTGAGTACTGGAGATGGTAAGAGAAAGTGTGACTGAAAGAGAGAGAGAGACAGTGAGGACTGGAGATGGTAAGAGAAAGTGTGACTGAAAGAGAGAGAGACAGTGAGGACTGGAGATGGTAAGAGAGAGTGTGAATGAAAGAGAGAGAGAGAGACAGTGAGGACTGGAGATGGTAAGAGAAAGTGTGACTGAAAGAGAGAGAGAGAGACAGTGAGGACTGGAGATGGTAAGAGAAAGTGTGACTGAAAGAGAGAGAGAGAGACAGTGAATACTGGAGATGGTAAGAGAGAGTGTGACTGAAAGAGAGAGAGAGAGAGAGAGCGAGAGAGACAGTGAGGACTGGAGATGGTAAGAGAAAGTGTGACTGAAAGAGAGAGAGAGACAGTGAGGACTGGAGATGGTAAGAGAAAGTGTGACTGAAAGAGAGAGAGACAGTGAGGACTGGAGATGGTAAGAGAGAGTGTGAATGAAAGAGAGAGAGAGAGACAGTGAGGACTGGAGATGGTAAGAGAAAGTGTGACTGAAAGAGAGAGAGAGAGACAGTGAGGACTGGAGATGGTAAGAGAGAGTGTGAATGAAAGAGAGAGAGAGAGACAGTGAGGACTGGAGATGGTAAGAGAGAGTGTGACTGAAAGAGAGAGAGAGACAGTGAGGACTGGAGATGGTAAGAGAGAGTGTGAATGAAAGAGAGAGAGAGAGACAGTGAGTACTGGAGATGGTAAGAGAAAGTGTGACTGAAAGAGAGAGAGAGACAGTGAGGACTGGAGATGGTAAGAGAGAGTGTGACTGAAAGAAAGAGAGAGAGAGAGAGTGAGGACTGGAGATGGTAAGAGAGAGTGTGACTGAAAGAGAGAGAGAGAGACAGTGAGGACTGGAGACTGTAAGGGAGAGTGTGACTGAAAGAGAGAGAGAGAGAGTGAGGACTGGAGATGGTAAGAGAGAGTGTGACTGAAAGAGAGAGAGAGACAGTGAGTACTGGAGATGGTAAGAGAGAGTGTGACTGAAAGAGAGAGAGAGACAGTGAGGACTGGAGATGGTAAGAGAGAGTGTGACTGAAAGAGAGAGAGAGAGACAGCGAGGACTGGAGACTGTAAGGGAGAGTGTGACTGAAAGAGAGAGAGAGAGAGTGAGGACTGGAGATGGTAAGAGAGAGTGTGACTGAAAGAGAGAGAGAGAGAGTGAGGACTGGAGATGCTAAGAGAGAGTGTGACTGAAAGAGAGAGAGAGACAGTGAGGACTGGAGATGGTAAGAGAGAGTGTGACTGAAAGAGAGAGAGAGAGAGTGAGGACTGGAGATGGTAAGAGAGAGTGTGACTGAAAGAGAGAGAGAGACAGTGAGGCCTGGAGATGGTAAGAGAGAGTGTGACTGAAAGAGAGAGAGAGAGAGTGAGGACTGGAGATGCTAAGAGAGAGTGTGACTGAAAGAGAGAGAGGGAGACAGCGAGGACTGGAGATGGGAAGAGAGAGTGTGACTGAAAGAGAGAGAGAGACAGTGAGAGGGAGAGAGACAGTGAGGACTGGAGATGGTAAGAGAGAGTGTGACTGAAAGAGAGAGAGAGAGACAGTGAGGACTGGAGACTGTAAGAGAGAGTGTGACTGAAAGAGAGAGAGAGAGAGAGAGAGAGAGACAGTGAGTACTGGAGATGGTAAGAGAGAGTGTGACTGAAAGAGAGAGAGAGAGACAGTGAGGACTGGAGACTGTAAGAGAGAGTGTGACTGAAAGAGAGAGAGAGAGAGAGAGAACTGGAGATGGTAAGAGAGAGTGTGACTGAAAGAGAGAGAGAGAGACAGTGTGGACTGGAGACTGTAAGAGAGAGTGTGACTGAAAGAGAGAGAGAGAGACAGTGAGTACTGGAGATGGTAAGAGAGAGTGTGACTGAAAGAGAGAGAGAGAGACAGTGAGGACTGGAGACTGTAAGATAGAGTGTGACTGAAAGAGAGAGAGAGAGACAGTGAGTACTGGAGATGGTAAGAGAGAGTGTGACTGAAAGAGAGAGAGAGACAGTGAGGACTGGAGATGGTAAGAGAGAGTGTGACTGAAAGAGAGAGAGAGACAGTGAGGACTGGAGATGGTAAGAGAGAGTGTGACTGAAAGAGAGAGAGAGACAGTGAGGACTGGAGATGGTAAGAGAGAGTGTGACTGAAAGAGAGAGAGAGACAGTGAGGACTGGAGATGGTAAGAGAGAGTGTGACTGAAAGAGAGAGAGAGACAGTGAGGACTGGAGATGGTAAGAGAGAGTGTGACTGAAAGAGAGAGAGAGAGGGAGAGAGAACTGGAGATGGTAAGGGAGAGTGTGACTGAAAGAGAGAGAGAGAGAGAGAGAGAACTGGAGATGGTAAGAGAGAGTGTGACTGAAAGAGAGAGAGAGAGACAGAGAGAACTGGAGATGGTAAGAGAGAGTGTGACTGAAAGAGAGAGAGAGAGAGAGAACTGGAGATGGTAAGAGAGAGTGTGACTGAAAGAGAGAGAGAGAGAGACAGAGAGAACTGGAGATGGTAAGAGAGAGTGTGACTGAAAGAGAGAGAGAGACAGTGAGGACTGGAGATGGTAAGAGAGAGTGTGACTGAAAGAGAGAGAGAGACAGTGAGTACTGGAGATGGTAAGAGAGAGTGTGACTGAAAGAGAGAGAGAGACAGTGAGTACTGGAGATGGTAAGAGAGAGTGTGACTGAAAGAGAGAGAGAGACAGTGAGGACTGGAGATGGTAAGGGAGAGTGTGACTGAAAGAGAGAGAGAGACAGTGAATACTGGAGATGGTAAGAGAGAGTGTGACTGAAAGAGAGAGAGAGACAGTGAGGACTGGAGATGGTAAGAGAGAGTGTGACTGAAAGAGAGAGGGAGACAGTGAGGACTGGAGATGGTAAGGGAGAGTGTGACTGAAAGAGAGAGAGAGACAGTGAATACTGGAGATGGTAAGAGAGAGTGTGACTGAAAGAGAGAGAGAGAGAGTGAGGACTGGAGATGGTAAGAGAGAGTGAGACTGAAAGAGAGAGAGAGACAGTGAGGACTGGAGATGGTAAGGGAGAGTGTGACTGAAAGAGAGAGAGAGACAGGGAATACTGGAGATGGTAAGAGAGAGTGTGACTGAAAGAGAGAGAGAGAGAGAGAGAGAGAGAGAGAGAGACAGTGAGTACTGGAGATGGTAAGAGAAAGTGTGACTGAAAGAGAGAGAGAGACAGTGAGGACTGGAGATGGTAAGAGAAAGTGTGACTGAAAGAGAGAGAGACAGTGAGGACTGGAGATGGTAAGAGAGAGTGTGAATGAAAGTGAGAGAGAGAGACAGTGAGGACTGGAGATGGTAAGAGAAAGTGTGACTGAAAGAGAGAGAGAGAGACAGTGAGGACTGGAGATGGTAAGAGAAAGTGTGACTGAAAGAGAGAGAGAGAGACAGTGAATACTGGAGATGGTAAGAGAGAGTGTGACTGAAAGAGAGAGAGAGAGAGAGAGAGAGAGAGACAGTGAGGACTGGAGATGGTAAGAGAAAGTGTGACTGAAAGAGAGAGAGAGACAGTGAGGACTGGAGATGGTAAGAGAAAGTGTGACTGAAAGAGAGAGAGACAGTGAGGACTGGAGATGGTAAGAGAGAGTGTGAATGAAAGAGAGAGAGAGAGACAGTGAGGACTGGAGATGGTAAGAGAAAGTGTGACTGAAAGAGAGAGAGAGAGACAGTGAGGACTGGAGATGGTAAGAGAGAGTGTGAATGAAAGAGAGAGAGAGAGACAGTGAGGACTGGAGATGGTAAGAGAGAGTGTGACTGAAAGAGAGAGAGAGACAGTGAGGACTGGAGATGGTAAGAGAGAGTGTGAATGAAAGAGAGAGAGAGAGACAGTGAGTACTGGAGATGGTAAGAGAAAGTGTGACTGAAAGAGAGAGAGAGACAGTGAGGACTGGAGATGGTAAGAGAGAGTGTGACTGAAAGAGAGAGAGAGAGAGTGAGGACTGGAGATGGTAAGAGAGAGTGTGACTGAAAGAGAGAGAGAGAGACAGTGAGGACTGGAGACTGTAAGGGAGAGTGTGACTGAAAGAGAGAGAGAGAGAGTGAGGACTGGAGATGGTAAGAGAGAGTGTGACTGAAAGAGAGAGAGAGACAGTGAGTACTGGAGATGGTAAGAGAGAGTGTGACTGAAAGAGAGAGAGAGACAGTGAGGACTGGAGATGGTAAGAGAGAGTGTGACTGAAAGAGAGAGAGAGAGACAGCGAGGACTGGAGACTGTAAGGGAGAGTGTGACTGAAAGAGAGAGAGAGAGAGTGAGGACTGGAGATGGTAAGAGAGAGTGTGACTGAAAGAGAGAGAGAGAGAGTGAGGACTGGAGATGCTAAGAGAGAGTGTGACTGAAAGAGAGAGAGAGACAGTGAGGACTGGAGATGGTAAGAGAGAGTGTGACTGAAAGAGAGAGAGAGTGAGGACTGGAGATGGTAAGAGAGAGTGTGACTGAAAGAGAGAGAGAGACAGTGAGGCCTGGAGATGGTAAGAGAGAGTGTGACTGAAAGAGAGAGAGAGAGAGTGAGGACTGGAGATGCTAAGAGAGAGTGTGACTGAAAGAGAGAGAGGGAGACAGCGAGGACTGGAGATGGGAAGAGAGAGTGTGACTGAAAGAGAGAGAGAGACAGTGAGAGGGAGAGAGACAGTGAGGACTGGAGATGGTAAGAGAGAGTGTGACTGAAAGAGAGAGAGAGAGACAGTGAGGACTGGAGACTGTAAGAGAGAGTGTGACTGAAAGAGAGAGAGAGAGAGAGAGAGAGAGACAGTGAGTACTGGAGATGGTAAGAGAGAGTGTGACTGAAAGAGAGAGAGAGAGACAGTGAGGACTGGAGACTGTAAGAGAGAGTGTGACTGAAAGAGAGAGAGAGAGAGAGAGAACTGGAGATGGTAAGAGAGAGTGTGACTGAAAGAGAGAGAGAGAGACAGTGTGGACTGGAGACTGTAAGAGAGAGTGTGACTGAAAGAGAGAGAGAGAGACAGTGAGTACTGGAGATGGTAAGAGAGAGTGTGACTGAAAGAGAGAGAGAGAGACAGTGAGGACTGGAGACTGTAAGATAGAGTGTGACTGAAAGAGAGAGAGAGAGACAGTGAGTACTGGAGATGGTAAGAGAGAGTGTGACTGAAAGAGAGAGAGAGACAGTGAGGACTGGAGATGGTAAGAGAGAGTGTGACTGAAAGAGAGAGAGAGACAGTGAGGACTGGAGATGGTAAGAGAGAGTGTGACTGAAAGAGAGAGAGAGACAGTGAGGACTGGAGATGGTAAGAGAGAGTGTGACTGAAAGAGAGAGAGAGACAGTGAGGACTGGAGATGGTAAGAGAGAGTGTGACTGAAAGAGAGAGAGAGACAGTGAGGACTGGAGATGGTAAGAGAGAGTGTGACTGAAAGAGAGAGAGAGAGGGAGAGAGAACTGGAGATGGTAAGGGAGAGTGTGACTGAAAGAGAGAGAGAGAGAGAGAGAGAGAACTGGAGATGGTAAGAGAGAGTGTGACTGAAAGAGAGAGAGAGAGACAGAGAGAACTGGAGATGGTAAGAGAGAGTGTGACTGAAAGAGAGAGAGAGAGAGAGAACTGGAGATGGTAAGAGAGAGTGTGACTGAAAGAGAAAGAGAGAGAGACAGAGAGAACTGGAGATGGTAAGAGAGAGTGTGACTGAAAGAGAGAGAGAGACAGTGAGGACTGGAGATGGTAAGAGAGAGTGTGACTGAAAGAGAGAGAGAGACAGTGAGTACTGGAGATGGTAAGAGAGAGTGTGACTGAAAGAGAGAGAGAGACAGTGAGTACTGGAGATGGTAAGAGAGAGAGTGACTGAAAGAGAGAGAGAGACAGTGAGGACTGGAGATGGTAAGAGAGAGTGTGACTGAAAGAGAGAGAGAGACAGTGAGGACTGGAGATGGTAAGAGAGAGTGTGACTGAAAGAGAGAGAGAGACAGTGAGGACTGGAGATGGTAAGAGAGAGTGTGACTGAAAGAGAGAGAGAGACAGTGAGGACTGGAGATGGTAAGTGAGAGTGTGACTGAAAGAGAGAGAGAGACAGTGAGTACTGGAGATGGTAAGAGAGAGTGTGACTGAAAGAGAGAGAGAGACAGTGAGGACTGGAGATGGTAAGAGAGAGTGTGACTGAAAGAGAGAGAGAGAGAGTGAGTACAGGAGATGGTAAGAGAGAGTGTGACTGAAAGAGAGAGAGAGACAGTGAGGACTGGAGATGGTAAGAGAGAGTGTGACTGAAAGAGAGAGAGAGACAGTGAGGACTGGAGATGGTAAGAGAGAGTGTGACTGAAAGAGAGAGAGAGACAGTGAGGACTGGAGATGGTAAGAGAGAGTGTGACTGAAAGAGAGAGAGAGACAGTGAGTACTGGAGATGGTAAGAGAGAGTGTGACTGAAAGAGAGAGAGAGACAGTGAGGACTGGAGATGGTAAGAGAGAGTGTGACTGAAAGAGAGAGAGAGACAGTGAGGACTGGAGATGGTAAGAGAGAGTGTGACTGAAAGAGAGAGAGAGAGAGAGAGAGAGAGAGAACTGGAGATGGTAAGAGAGAGTGTGACTGAAAGAGAGAGAGAGATAGACATAGAGTACTGGAGATGGTAAGAGAGAGTGTGACTGAAAGAGAGAGAGAGACAGTGAGGACTGGAGATGGTAAGAGAGAGTGTGACTGAAAGAGAGAGAGAGAGAGAGAGAGAGAGAACTGGAGATGGTAAGAGAGAGTGTGACTGAAAGAGAGAGAGAGACAGTGAGGACTGGAGATGGTAAGAGAGAGTGTGACTGAAAGAGAGAGAGAGAGAGAGAGAGAGAGAGAACTGGAGATGGTAAGAGAGAGTGTGACTGAAAGAGAGAGAGAGAGAGACAGAGAGTACTGGAGATGGTAAGAGAGAGTGTGACTGAAAGAGAGAGAGAGACAGTGAGGACTGGAGATGGTAAGAGAGAGTGTGACTGAAAGAGAGAGAGAGAGAGAGAGAGAGAGAGAACTGGAGATGGTAAGAGAGAGTGTGACTGAAAGAGAGAGAGAGAGAGACAGAGAGGACTGGAGATGGTAAGAGAGAGTGTGACTGAAAGAGAGAGAGACAGTGAGGACTGGAGATGGTAAGAGAGAGTGTGACTGAAAGAGAGAGAGAGAGAGAGAGAGAGAGAACTGGAGATGGTAAGAGAGAGTGTGACTGAAAGAGAGAGAGAGAGAGACAGAGAGTACTGGAGATGGTAAGAGAGAGTGTGACTGAAAGAGAGAGAGAGACAGTGAGAGAGGGAGACTGTAAGGGAGAGTGTGACTGAAAGTGGGTGTGGATCACTCACTGTGTAACTGTACAGAGTCACTGTTTATTCAGGGTGAGGGTCACTCACTGTGTAACTGTACAGAGTCACTGGTTATTCAGGGTGAGGGTCACTCACTGTGTAACTGTACAGAGTCACTGTTTATTCAGGGTGAGGGTCACTCGCTGTGTATCTGTACAGAGTCACTGTTTATTCAGGGTGAGGATCACTCACTGTGTAACTGTACAGAGTCACTGTTTATTCAGGGTGAGGGTCACTCACTGTGTAACTGTACAGAGTCACTGTTTATTCAGGGTGAGGGTCACTCACTGTGTAACTGTACAGAGTCACTGTTTATTCAGGGTGAGGATCACTCACTGTGTAACTGTACAGAGGCACTGTTTATTCAGGGTGAGGGTCACTCACTGTGTAACTGTACAGAGTCACTGTTTATTCAGGGTGAGGGTCACTCACTGTGTAACTGTACAGAGTCACTGTTTATTCAGGGTAAGGGTCACTCACTGTGTAACTGTACAGAGTCACTGTTTATTCAGGGTGAGGATCACTCACTGTGTAACTGTACAGAGTCACTGTTTATTCAGGGTGAGGGTCACTCACTGTGTATCTGTACAGAGTCACTGTTTATTCAGGGTGAGGGTCACTCACTGTGTAACTGTACAGAGTCACTGTTTATTCAGGGCGAGGGTCACTCACTGTGTAACTGTACAGAGTCACTGTTTATTCAGGGCGAGGGTCACTCACTGTGTAACTGTACAGAGTCACTGTTTATTCCGGGTGAGGGTCACTCACTGTGTAACTGTACAGAGTCACTGTTTATTCAGGGTGAGGATCACTCACTGTGTATCTGTACAGAGTCACTGTTTATTCAGGGTGAGGATCACTCACTGTGTAACTGTACAGAGTCACTGTTTATTCAGGGTGAGGGTCACTCACTGTGTAACTGTACAGAGTCACTGTTTATTCAGGGTGAGGATCACTCACTGTGTAACTGTACAGAGTCACTGTTTATTCAGGGTGAGGGTCACTCACTGTGTAACTGTACAGAGTCACTGTTTATTCAGGGTGAGGATCACTCACTGTGTAACTGTACAGAGTCACTGTTTATTCAGGGTGAGGGTCACTCACTGTGTAACTGTACAGAGTCACTGTTTATTCAGGGTGAGGATCACTCACTGTGTAACTGTACAGAGTCACTGTTTATTCAGGGTGAGGATCACTCACTGTGTAACTGTACAGAGTCACTGTTTATTCAGGGTGAGGATCACTCACTGTGTAACTGTACAGAGTCACTGTTTATTCAGGGTGTGGGTCACTCACTGTGTAACTGTACAGAGTCACTGTTTATTCAGGGCGAGGGTCACTCACTGTGTAACTGTACAGAGTCACTGTTTATTCAGGGTGAGGGTCACTCACTGTGTAACTGTACAGAGTCACTGTTTATTCAGGGTGAGGATCACTCACTGTGTAACTGTACAGAGTCACTGTTTATTCAGGGTGTGGGTCACTCACTGTGTAACTGTACAGAGTCACTGTTTATTCAGGGTGAGGATCACTCTCTGTGTAACTGTACAGAGTCTCTGTGTATTCAGCAGGGTGAGGATCACTCACTGTGTAACTGTACAGAGTCACTGTTTATTCAGGGTGAGGGTCACTCACTGTGTAACTGTACAGAGTCACTGTTTATTCAGGGCGAGGGTCACTCACTGTGTAACTGTACAGAGTCACTGTTTATTCAGGGTGAGGATCACTCACTGTGTAACTGTACAGAGTCACTGTTTATTCAGGGTGAGGATCACTCACTGTGTAACTGTACAGAGTCACTGTTTATTCAGGGTGAGGATCACTCACTGTGTAACTGTACAGAGTCACTGTTTATTCAGGGCGAGGGTCACTCACTGTGTAACTGTACAGAGTCACTGTTTATTCAGGGTGAGGGTCACTCGCTGTGTAACTGTACAGAGTCACTGTTTATTCAGGGTGAGGATCACTCACTGTGTATCTGTACAGAGTCACTGTTTATTCAGGGCGAGGATCACTCACTGTGTAACTGTACAGAGTCACTGTTTATTCAGGGTGAGGATCACTCACTGTGTAACTGTACAGAGTCACTGTTTATTCAGGGTGAGGATCACTCGCTGTGTAACTGTACAGAGTCACTGTTTATTCAGGGTGAGGGTCACTCACTGTGTAACTGTACAGAGTCACTGTTTATTCAGGGTGAGGGTCACTCACTGTGTAACTGTACAGAGTCACTGTTTATTCAGGGTGAGGATCACTCACTGTGTAACTGTACAGAGTCACTGTTTATTCAGGGTGAGGGTCACTCACTGTGTAACTGTACAGAGTCACTGTTTATTCAGGATGAGGATCACTCACTGTGTAACTGTACAGAGTCACTGTTTATTCAGGGTGAGGATCACTCACTGTGTAACTGTACAGAGTCACTGTTTATTCAGCAGGGTGAGGATCACTCACTGTGTAACTGTACAGAGTCACTGTTTATTCCGGGTGAGGATCACTCACTGTGTAACTGTACAGAGTCACTGTTTATTCAGAGTGAGGGTCACTCAGTGTGTAACTGTACAGAGTCACTGTTTATTCAGGGTGAGGATCACTCACTGTGTAACTGTACAGAGTCACTGTTTATTCAGGGTGAGGATCACTCACTGTGTAACTGTACAGAGTCACTGTTTATTCAGGATGAGGATCACTCACTGTGTAACTGTACAGAGTCACTGTTTATTCAGGGTGAGGGTCACTCACTGTGTAACTGTACAGAGTCACTGTTTATTCAGAGTGAGGGTCACTCAGTGTGTAACTGTACAGAGTCACTGTTTATTCAGGGTGAGGATCACTCACTGTGTATCTGTACAGAGTCACTGTTTATTCAGGGTGAGGATCACTCACTGTGTAACTGTACAGAGTCACTGTTTATTCAGGGTGAGGATCACTCACTGTGTAACTGTACAGAGTCACTGTTTATTCAGGGTGAGGGTCACTCACTGTGTAACTGTACAGAGTCACTGTTTATTCAGGGTGAGGGTCACTCACTGTGTAACTGTACAGAGTCACTGTTTATTCAGGGTGAGGATCACTCACTGTGTAACTGTACAGAGTCACTGTTTATTCAGGGTGAGGATCACTCACTGTGTAACTGTACAGAGTCACTGTTTATTCAGAGTGAGGGTCACTCAGTGTGTAACTGTACAGAGTCACTGTTTATTCAGGGTGAGGATCACTCACTGTGTAACTGTACAGAGTCACTGTTTATTCAGGGTGAGGGTCACTCACTGTGTAACTGTACAGAGTCACTGTTTATTCAGGGTGAGGGTCACTCACTGTGTAACTGTACAGAGTCACTGTTTATTCAGGGTGAGGATCACTCACTGTGTAACTGTACAGAGTCACTGTTTATTCAGAGTGAGGGTCACTCAGTGTGTAACTGTACAGAGTCACTGTTTATTCAGGGTGAGGATCACTCACTGTGTAACTGTACAGAGTCACTGTTTATTCAGGGTGAGGGTCACTCACTGTGTAACTGTACAGAGTCACTGTTTATTCAGGGTGAGGGTCACTCACTGTGTAACTGTACAGAGTCACTGTTTATTCAGGGTGAGGATCACTCACTGTGTAACTGTACAGAGTCACTGTTTATTCAGGGTGAGGGTCACTCACTGTGTAACTGTACAGAGTCTCTGTTTATTCAGGGTGAGGGTCACTCACTGTGCAACTGCACAGAGTCACTGTTTATTCAGGGTGAGGGTCACTCACTGTGTAACTGTACAGAGTCACTGTTTATTCAGGGTGTGGGTCACTCACTGTGTAACTGTACAGAGTCACTGTTTATTCAGGGCGAGGATCACTCACTGTGTAACTGTACAGAGTCACTGTTTATTCAGGGTGAGGATCACTCACTGTGTAACTGTACAGAGTCACTGTTTATTCAGGGTGAGGATCACTCACTGTGTAACTGTACAGAGTCACTGTTTATTCAGGGTAAGGATCACTCACTGTGTAACTGTACAGAGTCACTGTTTATTCAGAGTGAGGGTCACTCAGTGTGTAACTGTACAGAGTCACTGTTTATTCAGGGTGAGGATCACTCACTGTGTAACTGTACAGAGTCACTGTTTATTCAGGGTGTGGGTCACTCACTGTGTAACTGTACAGAGTCTCTGTTTATTCAGGGTGAGGGTCACTCACTGTGTAACTGTACAGAGTCTCTGTGTATTCAGGGCGAGGGTCACTCACTGTGTAACTGTACAGAGTCACTGTTTATTCAGGGTGAGGGTCACTCACTGTGTAACTGTACAGAGTCACTGTTTATTCAGGGTGTGGGTCACTCACTGTGTAACTGTACAGAGTCACTGTTTATTCAGGGCGAGGGTCACTCACTGTGTAACTGGACAGAGTCACTGTTTATTCAGGGTGAGGATCACTCACTGTGTAACTGGACAGAGTCACTGTTTATTCAGGGTGAGGATCACTCACTGTGTAACTGGACAGAGTCACTGTTTATTCAGGGTGAGGATCACTCACTGTGTAACTGTACAGAGTCACTGTTCATTCAGGGTGAGGATCACTCACTGTGTAACTGTACAGAGTCACTGTTTATTCAGGGCGAGGGTCACTCACTGTGTAACTGTACAGAGTCACTGTTTATTCAGGGTGAGGATCACTCACTGTGTAACTGTGCAGAGTCACTGTTTATTCAGGGTGAGGATCACTCACTGTGTAACTGTACAGAGTCACTGTTTATTCAGGGTGAGGATCACTCACTGTGTAACTGTACAGAGTCACTGTTTATTCAGGGCGAGGATCACTCACTGTGTAACTGTACAGAGTCACTGTTTATTCAGGGTGAGGATCACTCACTGTGTAACTGTACAGAGTCACTGTTTATTCAGGGCGAGGATCACTCACTGTGTAACTGTACAGAGTCACTGTTTATTCAGGGTGAGGGTCACTCACTGTGTAACTGTACAGAGTCACTGTTTATTCAGGGTGAGGGTCACTCACTGTGTAACTGTACAGAGTCACTGTTTATTCAGGGCGAGGGTCACTCACTGTGTAACTGTACAGAGTCACTGTTTATTCAGGGCGAGGGTCACTCACTGTGTAACTGTACAGAGTCACTGTTTATTCAGGGTGAGGGTCACTCACTGTGTAACTGTACAGAGTCACTGTTTATTCAGGGTGATGGTCACTCACTGTGTAACTGTACAGAGTCACTGTTTATTCAGGGTGAGGATCACTCACTGTGTAACTGTACAGAGTCACTGTTTATTCAGGGCGAGGGTCACTCACTGTGTAACTGTACAGAGTCACTGTTTATTCAGGGTGAGGGTCACTCACTGTGTAACTGTACAGAGTCACTGTTTATTCAGGGTGAGGATCACTCACTGTGTAACTGGACAGAGTCACTGTTTATTCAGGGTGGGGATCACTCACTGTGTAACTGTACAGAGTCACTGTTTATTCAGGGTGAGGATCACTCACTGTGTAACTGTACAGAGTCACTGTTTATTCAGGGTGAGGATCACTCACTGTGTAACTGGACAGAGTCACTGTTTATTCAGGGTGAGGGTCACTCACTGTGTAACTGTACAGAGTCACTGTTTATTCAGGGTGAGGGTCACTCACTGTGTAACTGTACAGAGTCACTGTTTATTCAGGGTGAGGATCACTCACTGTGTAACTGTACAGAGTCACTGTTTATTCAGGGCGAGGATCACTCACTGTGTAACTGTACAGAGTCACTGTTTATACTGGCTGAGGGTCACTCACTGTGTAACTGTACAGAGTCACTGTTTATTCAGGGTGAGGATCACTCACTGTGTCACTGTACAGAGTCACTGTTTATTCAGGGTGAGGATCACTCACTGTGTAACTGTACAGAGTCACTGTTTATTCAGGGTGAGGATCACTCACTGTGTAACTGTACAGAGTCACTGTTTATTCAGGGTGAGGATCACTCGCTGTGTAACTGTACAGAGTCACTGTTTATTCAGGGTGAGGATCACTCACTGTGTAACTGTACAGAGTCACTGTTTATACTGGGTGAGGGTCACTCACTGTGTAACTGTGCAGAGTCACTGTTTATTCAGGGTGAGGGTCACTCACTGTGTAACTGTACAGAGTCACTGTTTATTCAGGGTGAGGGTCACTCACTGTGTAACTGTACAGAGTCACTGTTTATTCAGGGTGAGGATCACTCACTGTGTAACTGTACAGAGTCACTGTTTATTCAGGGTGAGGGTCACTCACTGTGTAACTGTACAGAGTCACTGTTTATTCAGGGTGAGGATCACTCACTGTGTAACTGTACAGAGTCACTGTTTATTCAGGGTGTGGGTCACTCACTGTGTAACTGTACAGAGTCACTGTTTATTCAGGGTGAGGATCACTCACTGTGTAACTGTACAGAGTCACTGTTTATTCAGGGTGAGGATCACTCACTGTGTATCTGTACAGAGTCACTGTTTATTCAGGGTGAGGGTCACTCACTGTGTAACTGTACAGAGTCACTGTTTATTCAGGGGGAGGATCACTCACTGTGTAACTGTACAGAGTCACTGTTTATTCAGGGTGAGGATCACTCACTGTGTAACTGTACAGAGTCACTGTTTATTCAGGGTGAGGGTCACTCACTGTGTAACTGTACAGAGTCACTGTTTATTCAGGGTGAGGATCACTCGCTGTGTATCTGTACAGAGTCACTGTTTATTCAGGGTGTGGGTCACTCACTGTGTAACTGTACAGAGTCACTGTTTATTCAGGGTGAGGGTCACTCACTGTGTAACTGTACAGAGTCACTGTTTATTCAGAGTGAGGATCACTCACTGTGTAACTGTACAGAGTCACTGTTTATTCAGGGTGAGGATCACTCACTGTGTAACTGTACAGAGTCACTGTTTATTCAGGGTGAGGGTCACTCACTGTGTAACTGTACAGAGTCTCTGTGTATTCAGCAGGGTAAGGATCACTCGCTGTGTATCTGTACAGAGTCACTGTTTATTCAGGGTGTGGGTCACTCACTGTGTAACTGTACAGAGTCACTGTTTATTCAGGGTGAGGATCACTCACTGTGTAACTGTACAGAGTCACTGTTTATTCAGGGTGAGGGTCACTCACTGTGTAACTGTACAGAGTCACTGTTTATTCAGGGTGAGGGTCACTCACTGTGTAACTGTACAGAGTCACTGTTTATTCAGGGTGAGGATCACTCACTGTGTAACTGTACAGAGTCACTGTTTATTCAGGGTGAGGATCACTCACTGTGTAACTGTACAGAGTCACTGTTTATTCAGGGTGAGGGTCACTCACTGTGTAACTGTACAGAGTCACTGTTTATTCAGGGCGAGGATCACTCACTGTGTAACTGTACAGAGTCACTGTTTATTCAGGGTGAGGGTCACTCACTGTGTAACTGTACAGAGTCACTGTTTATTCAGGGTGTGGATCATTCACTGTGTAACTGTACAGAGTCACTGTTTATTCAGGTTGAGGATCACTCACTGTGTAACTGTACAGAATCACTGTTTATTCAGGGCGAGGATCACTCACTGTGTAACTGTACAGAGTCACTGTTTATTCAGGGTGAGGGTCACTCACTGTGTAACTGTACAGAGTCACTGTTTATTCAGGGTGTGGGTCACTCACTGTGTAACTGTACAGAGTCACTGTTTATTCAGGGTGAGGGTCACTCACTGTGTAACTGTACAGAGTCACTGTTTATTCAGGGTGTGGGTCACTCACTGTGTAACTGTACAGAGTCACTGTTTATTCAGAGTGAGGGTCACTCACTGTGTAACTGTACAGAGTCACTGTTTATTCAGAGTGAGGGTCACTCACTGTGTAACTGTACAGAGTCACTGTTTATTCAGGGTGAGGATCACTCACTGTGTAACTGTACAGAGACACTGTTTAATCAGGGTGAGTGTCACTCACTGTGTAACTGTACAGAGTCACTGTTTATTCAGGGTGAGGATCACTCACTGTGTAACTGTACAGAGTCACTGTTTATTCAGGGTGAGGGTCACTCACTGTGTAACTGTACAGAGTCACTGTTTATTCAGGGTGAGGATCACTCACTGTGTAACTGTACAGAGTCACTGTTTATTCAGGGTAAGGGTCACTCACTGTGTAACTGTACAGAGTCACTGTTTATTCAGGGTGAGGGTCACTCACTGTGTAACTGTACAGAGTCACTGTTTATTCAGGGTGAGGATCACTCACTGTGTAACTGTACAGAGTCACTGTTTATTCAGGGTGAGGATCACTCACTGTGTAACTGTACAGAGTCACTGTTTATTCAGGGTGAGGGTCACTCACTGTGTAACTGTACAGAGTCACTGTTTATTCAGGGTGTGGGTCACTCACTGTGTAACTGTACAGAGTCACTGTTTATTCAGAGTGAGGGTCACTCACTGTGTAACTGTACAGAGTCACTGTTTATTCAGGGTGTGGGTCACTCACTGTGTAACTGTACAGAGTCACTGTTTATTCAGGGTGAGGATCACTCACTGTGTAACTGTACAGAGTCACTGTTTATTCAGGGTGAGGATCACTCACTGTGTAACTGTACAGAGTCACTGTTTATTCAGGGTGAGGATCACTCACTGTGTAACTGTACAGAGTCACTGTTTATTCAGGGCAAGGGTCACTCACTGTGTAACTGTACAGAGTCACTGTTTATTCAGGGTGAGGGTCACTCACTGTGTAACTGCAGAGTCACTGTTTATTCAGGGTGAGGGTCACTCACTGTGTAACTGTACAGAGTCACTGTTTATTCAGGGCAAGGGTCACTCACTGTGTAACTGTACAGAGTCACTGTTTATTCAGGGTGAGGGTCACTCACTGTGTAACTGTACAGAGTCACTGTTTATTCAGGGTGAGGATCACTCACTGTGTAACTGTGCAGAGTCACTGTTTATTCAGGGTGAGGGTCACTCACTGTGTAACTGTACAGAGTCACTGTTTATTCAGGGTGAGGGTCAATCACTGTGTAACTGTACAGAGTCACTGTTTATTCAGGGTGAGGGTCACTCACTGTGTAACTGTACAGAGTCACTGTTTATTCAGGGTGAGGATCACTCACTGTGTAACTGTACAGAGTCACTGTTTATTCAGGGTGAGGGTCACTCACTGTGTAACTGTACAGTCTCACTGTTTATTCAGGGTGAGGATCACTCACTGTGTAACTGTACAGAGTCACTGTTTATTCACGGCGAGGGTCACTCACTGTGTAACTGTACAGAGTCACTGTTTATTCAGGGTGAGGATCACTCACTGTGTAACTGTACAGAGTCACTGTTTATTCAGGGTGAGGATCACTCACTGTGTAACTGTACAGAGTCACTGTTTATTCAGGGTGAGGGTCACTCACTGTGTAACTGTACAGAGTCACTGTTTATTCAGGGTGTGGGTCACTCACTGTGTAACTGTACAGAGTCACTGTTTATTCAGGGTGAGGGTCACTCACTGTGTAACTGTACAGAGTCACTGTTTATTCAGGGTGAGGGTCAATCACTGTGTAACTGTACAGAGTCACTGTTTATTCAGGGTGAGGGTCACTCACTGTGTAACTGTACAGAGTCACTGTTTATTCAGGGTGAGGATCACTCACTGTGTAACTGTACAGAGTCACTGTTTATTCAGAGTGAGGATCACTCACTGTGTAACTGTACAGAGTCACTGTTTATTCAGGGTGAGGGTCACTCACTGTGTAACTGTACAGAGTCACTGTTTATTCAGGGTGAGGATCACTCACTGTGTAACTGTACAGAGTCACTGTTTATTCAGGGGAGGATCACTCACTGTGTAACTGTACAGAGTCACTGTTTATTCAGGGGAGGATCACTCACTGTGTAACTGTACAGAGTCACTGTTTATTCAGGGCGAGGGTCACTCACTGTGTAACTGTACAGAGTCACTGTTTATTCAGGGTGAGGATCACTCACTGTGTAACTGTACAGAGTCACTGTTTATTCAGGGTGAGGGTCACTCACTGTGTAACTGTACAGAGTCACTGTTTATTCAGGGTGAGGATCACTCACTGTGTAACTGTACAGAGTCACTGTTTATTCAGGGTGAGGATCACTCACTGTGTAACTGTACAGAGTCACTGTTTATTCAGCAGGGTGAGGGTCACTCACTGTGTAACTGTACAGAGTCACTGTTTATTCAGGGTGAGGATCACTCACTGTGTAACTGTACAGAGTCACTGTTTATTCAGGGTGAGGATCACTCACTGTGTAACTGTACAGAGTCACTGTTTATTCAGGGTGAGGGTCACTCACTGTGTAACTGTACAGAGTCACTGTTTATTCAGGGTGAGGATCACTCACTGTGTAACTGTACAGAGTCACTGTTTATTCAGGGTGAGGGTCACTCACTGTGTACCTGTACAGAGTCACTGTTTATTCAGGGTGAGGGTCACTCACTGTGTAACTGTACAGAGTCACTGTTTATTCAGGGTGAGGATCACTCACTGTGTAACTGTACAGAGTCACTGTTTATTCAGGGTGAGGATCACTCACTGTGTAACTGTACAGAGTCACTGTTTATTCAGGGTGAGGGTCACTCACTGTGTAACTGTACAGAGTCACTGTTTATTCAGGGTGAGGATCACTCACTGTGTAACTGTACAGAGTCACTGTTTATTCAGGGTGAGGATCACTCACTGTGTAACTGTACAGAGTCACTGTTTATTCAGGGTGAGGATCACTCACTGTGTAACTGTACAGAGTCACTGTTTATTCAGGGTGAGGGTCACTCACTGTGTACCTGTACAGAGTCACTGTTCATTCAGGGTGAGGATCACTCACTGTGTAACTGTACAGAGTCACTGTTTATTCAGGGTGAGGGTCACTCACTGTGTAACTGTACAGAGTCACTGTTTATTCAGAGTGAGGATCACTCACTGTGTAACTGTACAGAGTCACTGTTTATTCAGGGTGAGGATCACTCACTGTGTAACTGTACAGAGTCACTGTTTATTCAGGGTAAGGATCACTCACTGTGTAACTGTACAGAGTCACTGTTTATTCAGGGTGTGGGTCACTCACTGTGTAACTGTACAGAGTCACTGTTTATTCAGGGTGAGGGTCACTCACTGTGTAACTGTACAGAGTCACTGTTTATTCAGGGTGAGGATCACTCACTGTGTAACTGTACAGAGTCACTGTTTATTCAGAGTGAGGATCACTCACTGTGTAACTGTACAGAGTCACTGTTTATTCAGGGTGTGGGTCACTCACTGTGTAACTGTACAGAGTCACTGTTTATTCAGGGTGAGGATCACTCACTGTGTAACTGTACAGAGTCACTGTTTATTCAGGGTGTGGGTCACCCACGGTGTAACTGTACAGAGTCACTGTTTATTCAGGGTGAGGATCACTCACTGTGTAACTGTACAGAGTCACTGTTTATTCAGGGTGAGGGTCACTCACTGTGTAACTGTACAGAGTCACTGTTTATTCAGGGTGTGGGTCACTCACTGTGTAACTGTACAGAGTCACTGTTTATTCAGGGTGTGGGTCACTCACTGTGTAACTGTACAGAGTCACTGTTTATTCAGGGTGAGGATCACTCACTGTGTAACTGTACAGAGTCACTGTTTATTCAGGGTGAGGGTCACTCACTGTGTAACTGTACAGAGTCACTGTTTATTCAGGGTGAGGGTCACTCACTGTGTATCTGTACAGAGTCACTGTTTATTCAGGGCGAGGATCACTCACTGTGTAACTGTACAGAGTCACTGTTTATTCAGGGTGAGGATCACTCGCTGTGTAACTGTACAGAGTCACTGTTTATTCAGAGTGAGGATCACTCACTGTGTAACTGTACAGAGTCACTGTTTATTCAGGGTGTGGGTCACTCACTGTGTAACTGTACAGAGTCACTGTTTATTCAGGGTGAGGATCACTCACTGTGTAACTGTACAGAGTCACTGTTTATTCAGGGTGTGGGTCACTCACTGTGTAACTGTACAGAGTCACTGTTTATTCAGGGTGTGGGTCACTCACTGTGTAACTGTACAGAGTCACTGTTTATTCAGGGTGAGGGTCACTCACTGTGTAACTGTACAGAGTCACTGTTTATTCAGGGTGAGGGTCACTCACTGTGTAACTGTACAGAGTCACTGTTTATTCAGGGTGAGGATCACTCACTGTGTAACTGTACAGAGTCACTGTTTATTCAGAGTGAGGATCACTCACTGTGTAACTGTACAGAGTCACTGTTTATTCAGGGTGTGGGTCACTCACTGTGTAACTGTACAGAGTCACTGTTTATTCAGGGTGAGGATCACTCACTGTGTAACTGTACAGAGTCACTGTTTATTCAGGGTGTGGGTCACCCACGGTGTAACTGTACAGAGTCACTGTTTATTCAGGGTGAGGATCACTCACTGTGTAACTGTACAGAGTCACTGTTTATTCAGGGTGAGGGTCACTCACTGTGTAACTGTACAGAGTCACTGTTTATTCAGGGTGAGGATCACTCACTGTGTAACTGTACAGAGTCACTGTTTATTCAGGGTGTGGGTCACTCACTGTGTAACTGTACAGAGTCACTGTTTATTCAGGGTGTGGGTCACTCACTGTGTAACTGTACAGAGTCACTGTTTATTCAGGGTGAGGGTCACTCACTGTGTAACTGTACAGAGTCACTGTTTATTCAGGGTGAGGGTCACTCACTGTGTAACTGTACAGAGTCACTGTTTATTCAGGGTGAGGATCACTCACTGTGTAACTGTACAGAGTCACTGTTTATTCAGAGTGAGGATCACTCACTGTGTAACTGTACAGAGTCACTGTTTATTCAGGGTGTGGGTCACTCACTGTGTAACTGTACAGAGTCACTGTTTATTCAGAGTGAGGATCACTCACTGTGTAACTGTACAGAGTCACTGTTTATTCAGGGTGTGGGTCACTCACTGTGTAACTGTACAGAGTCACTGTTTATTCAGGGTGAGGATCACTCACTGTGTAACTGTACAGAGTCACTGTTTATTCAGGGTGTGGGTCAAGGTCCCTCTGACGTAGTGTTTTTCACTTTACATTCTTCTGAACTACCAGCAAGTCTGGACATGATGCCTGTAATGTGTTGGAGCTGTTCCTGACAAAACCAGTCTTGTGCACTGATAAATTGAAGAATTCCTGGAATCCCAGATGCAAAGCATTGTGCAAGTCAAGAGCAATTGATCAAAGGTTCTCTCTCAGTCTGTGCCCTCATGATATTTTATAGCTGCTGTCTAATCATCAGGCTGTCTATTTACTCATTGGATTCCAGCCTGTAACTCACTCCCAGGTATCTGTTATTCTATATAAAACCCCCCCGAACCCCTCGATTAGATTCCAGTCTGTAACTCACTCCCGGGTATCTGTTATTCTATATATAAACCACCCAGAACCCCTCGATTAGATTCCAGTCTGTAACTCACTCCCGGGTATCTGTTATTCTATATAAAACCCCCCCGAACCCCTCGATTAGATTCCAGTCTGTAACTCACTCCCGGGTATCTGTTATTCTATATATAAACCCCCGAACCCCTCGATTAGATTCCAGTCTGTAACTCACTCCCAGGTATCTGTTATTCTATATATAAACCCCCGAACCCCTCGATTAGATTCCAGTCTGTAACTCACTCCCAGGTATCTGTTATTCTATATATAAACCCCCGAACCCCTCGATTAGATTCCAGTCTGTAACTCACTCCCGGGTATCTGTTATTCTATATATAAACCACCCGAACCCCTCGATTAGATTCCAGTCTGTAACTCACTCCCAGGTATCTGTTATTCTATATATAAACCCCCGAACCCCTCGATTAGATTCCAGTCTGTAACTCACTCCCGGGTATCTGTTATTCTATATATAAACCCCCGAACCCCTCGATTAGATTCCAGTCTGTAACTCACTCCCAGGTATCTGTTATTCTATATATAAACCCCCTGAACCCCTCGATTAGATTCCAGTCTGTAACTCACTCCCGGGTATCTGTTATTCTATATATAAACACCCTGAACCCCTCGATTAGATTCCAGTCTGTAACTCACTCCCGGGTATCTGTTATTCTATATATAAACCACCCGAACCCCTCGATTAGATTCCAGTCCTTAACTCACTCCCGGGTATCTGTTATTCTATATATAAACACCCCCGAACCCCTCGATTAGATTCCAGTCTGTAACTCACTCCCGGGTATCTGTTATTCTATATATAAACCCCCCGAACCCCTCGATTAGATTCCAGTCTGTAACTCACTCCCAGGTATCTGTTATTCTATATATAAACCCCCTGAACCCCTCGATTAGATTCCAGTCTGTAACTCACTCCCGGGTATCTGTTATTCTATATATAAACCCCCGAACCCCTCGATTAGATTCCAGTCTGTAACTCACTCCCGGGTATCTGTTATTCTATATATAAACCCCCCGAACCCCTCGATTAGATTCCAGTCTGTAACTCACTCCCGGGTATCTGTTATTCTATATATAAACCCCCCAAACCCCTCGATTAGATTCCAGTCTGTAACTCACTTCCGGGTATCTGTTATTCTATATATAAACCCCCCGAACCCCTCGATTAGATTCCAGTCTGTAACTCACTCCCGGGTATCTGTTATTCTATATATAAACCCCCCGAACCCCTCGATTAGATTCCAGTCTGTAACTCACTCCCGGGTATCTGTTATTCTATATATAAACCCCCCCGAACCCCTCGATTAGATTCCAGTCTGTAACTCACTCCCAGGTATCTGTTATTCTATATATAAACCCCCGAACCCCTCGATTAGATTTCAGTCTGTAACTCACTCCCGGGTATCTGTTATTCTATATATAAACCTCCCGAACCCCTCGATTAGATTCCAGTCTGTAACTCACTCCCGGGTATCTGTTATTCTATATATAAACCCCCCCGAACCCCTCGATTAGATTCCAGTCTGTAACTCACTCCCGGGTATCTGTTATTCTATATATAAACCAACCCGAACCCCTCGATTAGATTCCAGTCTGCAACTCACTCCCGGGTATCTGTTATTCTATATATAAACCCCCGAACCCCTCGATTAGATTCCAGTCTGTAACTCACTCCCAGGTATCTGTTATTCTATATATAAACCCCCCCGAACCCCTCGATTAGATTCCAGTCTGTAACTCACTCCCGGGTGTCTGTTATTCTATATATAAACCACCCGAACCCCTCGATTAGATTCCAGTCTGTAACTCACTCCCGGGTGTCTGTTATTCTATATATAAACCACCCGAACCCCTCGATTAGATTCCAGTCTGTAACTCACTCCCGGGTGTCTGTTATTCTATATATAAACCACCCGAACCCCTCGATTAGATTCCAGTCTGTAACTCACTCCGGGTATCTGTTATTCTATATATAAACCACCCGAACCCCTCGATTAGATTCCAGTCTGTAACTCACTCCCGGGTATCTGTTATTCTATATATAAACCACCCGAACCCCTCGATTAGATTCCAGTCTGTAACTCACTCCCGGGTATCTGTTATTCTATATATAAACCACCCGAACCCCTCGATTAGATTCCAGTCTGTAACTCACTCCCGGGTATCTGTTATTCTATATATAAACCACCCGAACCCCTCGATTAGATTCCAGTCTGTAACTCACTCCCGGGTATCTGTTATTCTATATATAAACCACCCGAACCCCTCGATTAGATTCCAGTCTGTAACTCACTCCCAGGTGTCTGTTATTCTATATATAAACCACCCGAACCCCTCGATTAGATTCCAGTCTGTAACTCACTCCCAGGTGTCTGTTATTCTATATATAAACCACCCGAACCCCTCGATTAGATTCCAGTCTGTAACTCACTCCCGGGTATCTGTTATTCTATATATAAACCACCCGAACCCCTCGATTAGATTCCAGTCTGTAACTCACTCCCGGGTATCTGTTATTCTATATATAAACCCCCCCGAACCCCTCGATTAGATTCCAGTCTGTAACTCACTCCCGGGTATCTGTTATTCTATATATAAACCACCCGAACCCCTCGATTAGATTCCAGTCTGTAACTCACTCCCGGGTATCTGTTATTCTATATATAAACCCCCCCGAACCCCTCGATTAGATTCCAGTCTGTAACTCACTCCCGGGTATCTGTTATTCTATATATAAACACCCCGAACCCCTCGATTAGATTTCAGTCTGTAACTCACTCCCGGGTATCTGTTATTCTATATATAAACCCCCCGAACCCCTCGATTAGATTCCAGTCTGTAACTCATTCCCGGGTATCTGTTATTCTATATATAAACCACCCGAACCCCTCGATTAGATTCCAGTCTGTAACTCACTCCCGGGTATCTGTTATTCTATATATAAACCCCCCCCCGAACCCCTCGATTAGATTCCAGTCTGTAACTCACTCCCGGGTATCTGTTATTCTATATATAAACCACCCGAACCCCTCGATTAGATTCCAGTCTGTAACTCAATCCCGGGTATCTGTTATTCTATATATAAACCCCCCGAACCCCTCGATTAGATTCCAGTCTGTCACTCACTCCCGGGTATCTGTTATTCTATATATAAACCCCCCCGAACCCCTCGATTAGATTCCAGTCTGTAACTCACTCCCGGGTATCTGTTATTCTATATATAAACCACCCGAACCCCTCGATTAGATTTCAGTCTGTAACTCACTCCCGGGTATCTGTTATTCTATATATAAACCCCCCGAACCCCTCGATTAGATTCCAGTCTGTAACTCACTCCCGGGTATCTGTTATTCTATATATAAACCCCCCTGAACCCCTCGATTAGATTCCAGTCTGTAACTCACTCGCGGGTATCTGTTATTCTATATATAAACCACCCGAACCCCTCGATTAGATTCCAGTCTGCAACTCACTCGCGGGTATCTGTTATTCTATATATAAACCACCCGAACCCCTCGATTAGATTCCAGTCTGTAACTCACTCCCGGGTATCTGTTATTCTATATATAAACCACCCGAACCCCTCGATTAGATTCCAGTCTGTAACTCACTCCCAGGTATCTGTTATTCTATATATAAACACCCCGAACCCTTCGATTAGATTCCAGTCTGTAACTCACTCCCGGGTATCTGTTATTCCATATATAAACCACCCGAACCCCTCGATTAGATTCCAGTCTGTAACTCAATCCCGGGTATCTGTTATTCTATATACAAACCCCCCGAACCCCTCGATTAGATTCCAGTCTGTCACTCACTCCCGGGTATCTGTTATTCTATATATAAACCCCCCCGAACCCCTCGATTAGATTCCAGTCTGTCACTCACTCCCGGGTATCTGTTATTCTATATATAAACCCCCCCGAACCCCTCGATTAGATTCCAGTCTGTCACTCACTCCCGGGTATCTGTTATTCTATATATAAACCACCCCGAACCCCTCGATTAGATTCCAGTCTGTAACTCACTCCCGGGTATCTGTTATTCTATATATAAACCCCCCCGAACCCCTCGATTGGATTCCAGTCTGTAACTCACTCCCGGGTATCTGTTATTCTATATATAAACCACCCCGAACTCCTCGATTAGATTCCAGTCTGTAACTCACTCCCGGGTATCTGTTATTCTATATATAAACCCCCCCGAACCCCTCGATTAGATTCCAGTCTGTAACTCACTCCCGGGTATCTGTTATTCTATATATAAACCCCCCGAACCCCTCGATTAGATTCCAGTCTGTAACTCACTCCCGGGTATCTGTTATTCTATATATAAACCACCCCGAACTCCTCGATTAGATTCCAGTCTGTAACTCACTCCCGGGTATCTGTTATTCTATATATAAACCCCCCCGAACCCCTCGATTAGATTCCAGTCTGTAACTCACTCCCGGGTATCTGTTATTCTATATATAAACCCCCCCGAACCCCTCGATTAGATTCCAGTCTGTCACTCACTCCCGGGTATCTGTTATTCTATATATAAACCACCCCGAACCCCTCGATTAGATTCCAGTCTGTAACTCACTCCCGGGTATCTGTTATTCTATATATAAACCCCCCCGAACCCCTCGATTGGATTCCAGTCTGTAACTCACTCCCGGGTATCTGTTATTCTATATATAAACCCCCCGAACCCCTCGATTAGATTCCAGTCTGTAACTCACTCCCGGGTATCTGTTATTCTATATATAAACCCCCCGAACCCCTCGATTAGATTCCAGTCTGTAACTCACTCCCGGGTATCTGTTATTCTATATATAAACCCCCCGAACCCCTCGATTAGATTCCAGTCTGTAACTCAGGTATGAGGCGATGGGGTGAGAGAGAGAGAGAGAGAGAGAGAGGCAGAAGAAATAGATAGACTGATTCAGGGCCAGAGAGGGAGAGCTATTCCGCTGTGTCGGGCCGCAGTGATGTTCGCTGTGTCACTTCAGCACAAATTCGAAATGAAGTCAAAGAGTGAACTGTGTGCAGGGTTCATTGAATCAAGTGGAAAGGTATGCAAAGCACTTACTGTTGATAATTTCCATACTGCTGGGTAGTCCCTCCTTCAGAACCGCACGCTTCTGATCACCTCCTGTAAAATCCTCGAGGCCGGCTGGTGCTCTCCCTTGCTCTTTCCTTCGTAGCTCTCCAGGGCCCCCTCCGTGTTCTGCTTGACTGGCACACACACTCCCAGGACCTGCGCAGCATCAGAAAGCCTAAAAGTTTTGAAATGCGGGGGTTGGATGGGTGAGGGAGGGGGAGGGGTAGGTGAGGCCCCTACTCTTGGGTGAGAGGAAGTCCACACTTAAAGGTAAGGCATTGTGAACGAGCCGCCACCGGTCAGGGCTTACAGGAGCAGCTGATCGCCCGGGAAATATGCCGTGGGCTGCAGCATGGGTCAAGGATGGTTAACCCCGTCAGAGCCGCTCCGATTTAAACCCAGTCAACTCCTCCCGACCCTGCCACTCAGAGACTTAACCCAGTAACATCCCCGTCACTCGGCTCAACCCATTCAACTCCCTCGGACACTTGACTCAGTTTCAACGTTAAAATAGTCCCTGAACCCTTCAGTCATTTTAACCCATTCAACTCATGCTGAACACTTCAACCCCCAGGACAGGTACAGTACTGGGGGTTAGATACAGAGTAAAGCTCCCTCTACACTGTCCCCCATCAAACACTCCCAGGACAGGTACAGTACGGGGGTTAGATACAGAGTAAAGCTCCCTCTACACTGTCCCCCATCAAACACTCCCAGGACAGGTACAGTACGGGGGTTAGATACAGAGTAAAGCTCCCTCTACACTGTCCCCCATCAAACACTCCCAGGACAGGTACAGTACGGGGGTTAGATACAGAGTAAAGCTCCCTCTACACTGTCCCCCATCAAACACTCCCCAGGACAGGTACAGTACAGGGGTTAGATACAGAGTAAAGCTCCCTCTACACTGTCCCCCATCAAACACTCCCCAGGACAGGTACAGTACGGGGGTTAGATACAGAGTAAAGCTCCCTCTACACTGTCCCCCATCAAACACTCCCAGGACAGGTACAGTACGGGGGTTAGATACAGAGTAAAGCTCCCTCTACACTGTCCCCCATCAAACACTCCCCAGGACAGGTACAGTACAGGGGGTTAGATACAGAGTAAAGCTCCCTCTACACTGTCCCCCATCAAACACTCCCAGGACAGGTACAGTACGGGGGTTAGATACAGAGTAAAGCTCCCTCTACACTGTTCCCCCATCAAACACTCCCCAGGACAGGTACAGTACGGGGGGTTAGATACAGAGTAAAGCTCCCTCTACACTGTCCCCCATCAAACACTCCCAGGACAGGTACAGTACGGGGGTTAGATACAGAGTAAAGCTCCCTCTACACTGTCCCCCATCAAACACTCCCAGGACAGGTACAGTACGGGGGTTAGATACAGAGTAAAGCTCCCTCTACACTGTCCCCCATCAAACACTCCCCAGGACAGGTACAGTACGGGGATTGGCTGGGCAATTTGGAGCACTTCCTGCCAGCAATCAGGGGGAGCAGCTGCACTTGTGTTGCAGCAATTGCAGAGTGGAGACTGGAGAAAGGTGAATACAGAGTGGAGGGAAACCATCAAGGAAGGCTGCAATTTTTCTGGAGAGGTGGGTGTCAGGGCACCTGAAAGACTATTAAGTTTAAACTGTTTGGGGGAGGGAGAAGAGGCCTGAAGACTCAGGGGTGGGGCAGCCAAATCCAGTAGGGGCCCCTGTGTTTGTATTGGTGTTTGCACACAGGGAGCTCCCTCCCCACCCCAACTGCCTGCTCGGGACAGCTGGAGTTGCCCGGGTGAAGACTGTCTTGTTAAAAGCAGAAGAGGAGAGTACCGGGCGGCTCCAGCCGTCCCGGGTGAAGAAGCCTCCCCCAACTGGAAGACAACAAACAGTTTTGGACTAATTGTTATAAAGGTGCTCCAACTGGCAGTTGGAACAAACATCCTTTTCAGCCTTTCTCTCCCTTCCTCCACTCAGTCGCCTCAGTCACCTATCCTCCCCTTTTCCTTTACCATCCTACCCCATCCTCCTCTCCTCCCACTCCACCTTGTTTAAAGTTTGCTTTTTTTTAAATTGTGTAAATTTGTTTTGTTTCTTGGGGGTGGACGTAGCTCTTAGACCCCATGGCAAGCCCCTCTTCGCCGGTGGCGGGGCCTTCCCGTTCATATGCTGCTGCAGCTGCACCTGTTGCCCCGTCACCGTTTGCTTTATTAACATCGAAGCATGGGGTCAAGAGCTACGTCCACCCGAACATGACGATAGAGGCATGCGTGAAAGCAATGGCCGAGGTTGTCGGCCCTTCGGCCATTGTTGCAGCCTCTAAAATGTACGGGAAGGCAGTGTTTTTCCTGAGGACCGAGCGGGCGGTGTCCCTGGCTCTGAGCAAGGGGCTCACCGTGGGCGGGACCTTTCTGCCAGTGGACCCCCTGGAGGCCACTGCGCAAAGGCTCATTTTATCCAATGTCCCACCCTTCATTCCTGGTGAGCTCCTCCTTCCCCACCTGCACCATCTGGGGGAGGTAAAGACGGGGCTCACCCCAGTCCCGCTCGGTCTTCGGGAGAACAGCCTCCGACACGTGTACTCCTTCCGCCGCCAGTTATTCATGCAGCTGGCGCGGGAGGAGGTGACAGAGGGCCACTTCAATGTAGAATTCTAGGGGACGGCCTACCGCGTCTTCTGGACCTTGGACGGGGTGTGGTGCCATGTCTGTAAGGGGGTGGGGCATGTTCGTAAGAACTGCCCCAACCTCCCGGCTGCCAACTCCAACTCAGCGGCCCAGGGTGGCGACGCTGCACCTCCTCCCACCCCCACTACACCACCACCAGATACCATTCAGTCGGTACCAGAGGCTGTGGTTTTCACGGCCTCCGGCATGGAGGGGGGTGACCGTCCAAGTGGAAGGAAGGCGCGGAGGAGAAATAAACATCGAGAGGTGCGTCCCCTGGATATCGTGATACTACCCGAGCCTGAGCTCAGCCCAAGGCCCGATCTCGGGAAGTCAACTTGCCCCAGGGCTGGGCTCAGGCCCAGGGTGAATAAAAAAAAGGAGAGTGTGGAGGTGAAGGCCTCTGATGATATGGAGGTCTCTGACCCTCCGCACACAACAGGGAAAAAGAGGAGAAGGCACCCCTCCACAGAGGTAACAAGGGGCCCTGAGGCGCAGGGCCCATCTGTTGGAGGGGAGCTGTCTCCTGTTTCGGGTCCCCAGGTTTCCCCTACCGCCACCACCAAGGCTGCAAAGTCCGGGCAGGTGCTCCCTATTCCTCAGGATGGAGGGGAGGGGATGGCCCCGGTACATGAGGCCCCTCCTGAAGGAGTAAGTGGGGCCCTGCTTGTGGTGGGGGAGCCTGGGGAAACCGCCCATTCTGCCACTGCTACTGGGTCGGGTGTCCTGAATGAAGGGGAGGGCGAGGCCCCAGAGGGTCGGGCCTCCCAGCCGGAGTCCACCACCAACCAGGAGACACCCGACCCAGTTATAACTGAGAATGCTGCCCCACCTGCTGGGCCTGTGGGTGCTGGCGGAGCGGGAGATAGCCTCCTCCCTCCGCCTCCAATCTCGGCTCCGGCTGGTTTCCCGGAGTCGGGAACTTCTGTCTCCCCTGGACCACTCATTGCCCTGGGGACGGAGGTGGAGGGGGATCCTGAGCCGCTGGTGCCTGCAGGCTCCAGTTTCACAATAGAACCCAGAGAGGACTCCTCCGCCATCGATCCTGGGGGTGGGATCGTGACGGAGGCGGGACCAGCTGGCGCGGCCGGGACGTCCGCCCCACAGTGTGTGGTGGATGTGTCGGCCGCTGGCGGTGACGACCCGGAGGAGGATGGAGATTCGGTGCGGGGCACGGAGGATGATCTTGATTCCATCGCCAGTGAGGTGGTGGAGTCCCTCGTGCCTCCCACCGAATCTCCTCTCATCCCCACGGCGGAACTCCGGGATTTCCTCGCGGCTTGCAGGGGTTGCCGCAATAAAGTTCAGCTGGCCCTCGACCGTTGGTCGAATCTGGCGCTGATCATCCAGTCCGTCCGTGCCGCCCTTAAGATAGCGGGCAAGCGCGCGGACGTGAAACTGGTTGGGAGGTGCCGTTTTAATGTGTTCCTCAATGGGTTGCTGGGGGAGTGGAAGGCCAGGTGCACTTCCACTCCCTCCTCACAGTGAGCTGTTGGTGACGGGTTTTAAGTACCTTTGACATGAAGATAACCATAGCCAGCCTCAACATCAACGGCAGCAGAGGGGCTCACCGCAGATTTCACAATCTCTCAGTCCTTAGGGAAGGGAGATACGCGGTGAGCTTTCTGCAGGAAACCCACACCGTTCCGGGAGACGAAGCCACCTGGCTCCTGGAGTGGCAGGGTGGGGTCTACATGAGTCACCTCACCCCTATTTCTAGTGGGGTGGCTATCTTGTTGGCCCCGACTTTTCAGCCGGAGATCTTGGGGGTCAAGGAGCTAGTGCCGGGCCGCTTGCTCCACCTCGCCGTTCGCCTGGGTAGCGTGCCGCTCCACTTTGTGAACGTGTACGCGCCCAGGCCCGGCGCTTTGCAAGCGCGCTTCTTTGAAGAAGTGTCCGCTCTCTTGAGCTCCATTGATAGCGGCGAGTGCATCATCCTCGGGGGAGATTTTAACTGCACCCTCGAGGTGGGGGATCGCTCCGGTCCCCAGCGCGGCCAAGCGTCGGTGGAGAAGTTGAGGGGACTGATCAGCTCCCTTAACTTGGTGGACGTCTGGCGGAATCTCCATCCCGACTCCAGCGCCTTCACGTGGAGGTCTGGAGGAGGGGGGTCGCGAATCGACCGCCTCTGCATTTCGCAGGCGTACGTCTCCCGCGTTTCGGCGGCCTCCATGCGGCTGGTGCCGTGCTCGGACCACCGCCTGGTGTGGGCGGAGTTCACTCCGCTCCGCACGCGGGCGGGGTCCGCGAACTGGCACTTTAACAACCGGCTGCTGGAGGACGAGCGATTTCGGGACTCGTTCTGTCGATTCTGGGCCGACTGGAGAAGGAAGCAGGGGGGCTTCCCCTCCTTGAGGCTATGGTGGGATGTGGGCAAGACTCACATCCGCGTCTTCTGTCAGGAGTACGCGAGGGGGTCGACCAAGAGGCGGGAAGCTGAGGTCGGGCGCCTTGAGAGGGAGGTGCTCGACTTGGAGTCCCGCCTCGGTCATGCCGTCGCGGACCCGGCCCTGTGGCAGGCGTACAAAGAGAAGAAGGGCGCGCTGAGGAACCTGCAGCTCATAGGGTCCCGAGGCGCGTACGTGAGGTCGCGGATCCAGATCCTGCAAGATTTGGACCGCGCCTCACCCTTCTTCTACTCGCTGGAAAAATGGCGGGGGGTCCGTAAGCAGCTCGTCGAGCTGCTGGCCGACGACGGATCCTCCATCACGGATCCGGAGGGAATGGGCCTCCTGGTCCGGACGTATTACAGTGCGTTGTTCTCTCCGGATCCGTCCAGTGAGGATGCGCGCAGAGTTTTGTGGGAGGACCTGCCGCAGGTCAGCCCGGAGGGCGCCGAAGGATTGGAGGCTCCGCTCACGTTGGCGGAGCTGACTGGCGCCCTCCACCAGCTCTCGAGGGGCAAATCCCCAGGGCTGGATGGGTTGACCGTGGAGTTCCTCAGGGCGTTCTGGGACGTCCTGGGGGACGATTACGCGCGGGTCCTGGGGGAAAGCCTGGCGACCGGGGAGATGCCCCTCTCGTGGCGCAGGGCGGTCATCGTCCTGCTGCCGAAGAGGGGCGATCTCCGCCTGCTTAAAAACTGGCGTCCGGTCTCCCTCCTCAGCACGGATTATAAGATCTTTGCCCGGGCTATGTCTACCCGCCTGGGCTCCGTGCTGGCCCACATGATCCACCCCGACCAGTCCTACACGGTCCCGGGCCGGTCCATCCAGGACAACATCCACCTGGTCCGGGACCTGATCCATCTTTCCCAGAGGACTGGTCAGTCGGTCGCCTTTCTCTCCCTCGATCAGGAGAAGGCGTTCGACAGGGTGGATCACGATTACCTTTTCGGGACTCTGCGCGCTTTCGGACTCGGGCCGCATTTCGTGGCTCGGGTCCGACTTTTATACGCCGCCGCAGAGTGTCTAGTCAAAGTTAACGGGTCCTTGACGGCGCCCCTTCGATTTGGGAGAGGAGTGCGTCAGGGATGCCCCATGTCCGGCCAATTGTATACCATCTGCGTGGAGCCCTTCCTGTGCCTGCTTCGCAGGAGGTTGACGGGATTGGCTCTGCGCGAGCCGGCCATGCGGGTCGTCCTCTCGGCTTACGCCGACGACGTGCTCCTCGCAATCACAGATCCCGTTGACTTGCGGAGGATGCGCGACTGCCAGCAGACCTTTTCTGCCGCGTCCTCCGCGAGGATCAATTGGGAGAAATGTTCCGGACTCCTGGTTGGTCAGTGGCGGGTGGACTCCCTGCCGGAGGAGATGACACCTTTTGCGTGGAGCACCACGCACCTCCTCTATCTGGGAGTCCACCTTAGCCCCGCTGAGGAAGCCTGGCCGGCAAACTGGCAGGAGTTGGAGGCGAAAGTCACCGCTCGGCTGGGGCGCTGGACAGGACTGCTCCGAGTGCTTTCCTACAGGGGCCGAGCGTTGGTCATAAACCAACTGGTGGCCTCCATGCTGTGGTACCGGTTGGTCACTTTGGCCCCGCCCCCTGTATTTGCCACCAAGATCCAGAAGAAACTCGTCGATTTCTTCTGGGGCAAGAGGAAACACTGGGTCTCTGCCGCGGTCCTGAGTCTCCCGATCGAGGAGGGCGGTCAGTCGCTGGTGTGCGTCCGCACCCAGGCTGCGACTCTCCGCCTTCGGACCCTGCAGAGATACCTGTACGTCGAGCGTCCTCCCAGATGGTGTGCGCTGGCGACGTATTTTTTCCGCCAGTGTCACTGCCTTCAAGACGACACGCAGCTCCCGGTGGAGTCCGTTAGCCGCGCCTCTCTGAGGGAGTTGCCTGTCTTTTACCGGGATCTTTTCCGAGTCTGGAACATGGTCGCCTCCAGTCAGGGCGCTCCCCCGCCGGCGGAGGAGAGCGCCTCGGCTGTCCGGGCGGCCGACTCCGGGGACGGTCCGGCGGGCGGAGGAGTAGCCGAAACCCCCGGGACGCCCCTCACTGCGGGTGGCGAGGGGGCTCGGGAGTGCGGAGCGATCCCGGCCGAGCTGACCCCCGCTCGGCCGAAACTGCTCATCGGACCCAGGCCCCGAAACCCTCCTCGGGAGCCGGTCCCGCACAACCCGAGCCGCCTCTCGGGAATGCCCTCCGTGCCATTCCAATCGGCGCGGAGGGGTTTCCTGTACGGGCTGCTCCTGCACACTTTCCACTTCCTCGCCCTCGTCAGCCGGCCGGACACGCCCTGGCGGTCCGCGTTGCCATCTGGCGGCGAGGGGAAACCCCGATGGAGGTCTCTCTACGCGGGAGTCCTCCCCCTTTACATCGGGGACCTGGGGTGGAGGGTGTTGCACAGAGCAGTCCCGTGCAATAGACTTTTAAGTAGGTTCACGGACTCCCAGGCCAGCTGTACTTTCTGCGGCCTGGACGAGTCCGTGTTCCACGTTTATACGGAGTGTGCGAGGTTGCAGCCCCTATTTGAGTATCTGAAGGGGCTGCTCCTCAAATTCTGGCTGCACTTCAGTCCCACGCTCCTGATCTTTGGGCACCCGGTGCGGAGGGGCTCGGGCCGGGAGGAGGATCTCCTCGTCGGTCTGCTCCTGGGCCTGGCCAAGGTGGCAATTCACAGGTCCAGGTTGCGGGCCGTCGGGGGGTCCGTCCTCCCCGATTGCCTGCCCCTCTTCCGCGGTTACGTTCGCGCCCGGGTGTCCCTGGAGAAGGAGCATGCGGTGTCCGCCGGTACGCTTGAGGCCTTCCGCGACCGGTGGGCACCGCAGGGACTGGAGTGCATCGTCGACGCCGAGAATGGCATTTTAATTTGAGTTTTTTGTTGATTTATCTGTTTTAATAAAGTTATTTTAAAACTGTAAATATGTACATAAAGGGGGCCTGAGGGATAAAGGCCCCCTCGATAAAAAAAAAAAAAACAGGGGTTAGATACAGAGTAAAGCTCCCTCTACACTGTCCCCATCAAACACTCCCAGGACAGGTACAGTACGGGGGTTAGATACAGAGTAAAGCTCCCTCTACACTGTCCCCATCAAACACTCCCAGGACAGGTACAGTACGGGGGTTAGATACAGAGTAAAGCTCCCTCTACACTGTCCCCCATCAAACACTCCCAGGACAGGTACAGTACGGGGGGTTAGATACAGAGTAAAGCTCCCTCTACACTCTCCCCCATCAAACACTCCCAGGACAGGTACAGTACGGGGGTTAGATACAGAGTAAAGCTCTCCCAGAGATATAACACAGGACGGGACTTGCCTGGATGGGGGAATCTCCTTTTTCCCCGCGTTGTCATTTGCCTGGAGCTGGGAAACGCTGGGTGGTGTTGCCTGCTCGATTGGGTGCCTCGGCTGTGTGGAGGGGGGGGAAGGGTTGGAGGCTTCTCCAGGTTGTGCTGACCTGCTGTTGCTATCTGAGGTGCTGCTGGGTCCATTGTCTGGACTCGAATGGGACCACTCATGCGAGCACTGGCCACGTGCCACCTCACTGCTTTCATTCAGCTGAAACAGGCAAACTCCCTCCTCATCGAGCTTCATTGGGTTCCTGCTCCTGCAATGCAGTTCCATTCCATTCTGCCTGTCGTTTATGAAGCCCTTTATTTATTACCTCATCGAAGCACTCTGTCTCCATAAGATGTCCTTTGCAACCCTATTCGACTCCATCATTCTTTGATTATGCTTTTCCTATTTATAAAAGACTTTTTATGTTACCCTCTAAACTATTCTGAATACGCACTCCCCAAAGCCTGTCCACCATCTACAAGGTACAAGTCAGGAGTGTGATGGAATACTCTCCACTTGCCTGGATGGGTGCAGCTCCAACAACACTCAGGAAGCTCGACACCATCCAGGACAAAGCAGCCCGCTTGATTGGCACCCCATCCACAAACATTCACTCCCTCCACCACCGACACACAGTGACAGCAGTGTGTACCATCTACAAGATGCACTGCAGCAATGCACCAAGGCTCCTTAGACAGCGCCGCCCAAACCCACGACCTCTACCAACTAGAAAGACAAGGGCAGCAAATACATGGGAACACCACCACCTGCAAGCTCCCCTCCAAGTCACACACCATCCTGACCTGGAACTATATCGGCCGTTGCTTCACTGTCGCTGGGTCAAAATCCTGGAACTCCCTTCCTCACCGCACTCTGGGTGTACCTACCCCACACGGACTGCAGCGGTTCAAGAAGGCAGCTCACCACCACCTTCTCAAGGGGCAATAAATGCTGGCCTGGCCAGTGACACCCACAACCCGTGAAGGAACAGAGGAAAAGGAGGGAGAGGCGAAAGCGCCGTGCTGTCGGAGGGATCTTTAATTTCTCAGCTGAAAGACGACAACTCCAATAATACGGCACTCCCTCAGTACTGACCCTGCGACAGTGCGGCACTCCCTCAGTACTGACCCTCTGACAGTGCGGCACTCCCTCATTACTGACCCTCTGACAGTGCGGCGCTCCCTCATTACTGACCCTCTGACAGTGCGGCACTCCCTCAGTACTGACCCTCCGACAGAGCGGCACTCCCTCAGTACTGTCCCTCCGACCGTGCGGCACTCACTCAGTCCTGACCTTCTGACAGCGCGGCACTCCGTCAGTACTGACCCTCCAACAGTGCGGCACTCCCTCAGTACTGACCCTCCGACATAGCGGCACTCCCTCAGTACTGTCCCTCCGAACGTGCGGCACTCACTCAGTACTGACCTTCTGACAGTGCGGCACTCCCTCAGTACTGACCCTCCGACAGTGCGGCACTCCCTCAGTACTGACCCTCTGACAGTGCGGCACTCCCTCAGTACTGACCGTCCGACAGTGTCGAGCTCCCTCAGTACTGACTCTCCGACAGTGCGGCGCTCCCTCAGTACTGAACCTCCACCATTGCGGCACTCCCTCAGTACTGACCCTCCGACAGTGCGGCACTCCCTCAGTACTGTCCCTCTGACTGTGCGGCACTCCCTCAGTACTGACCCTCCTACAGTGCGGAACTCCATCAGTACTGACACTCTGACAGTGCGGTGCTCCCTCAGTACTGACCCTCCGACAGTGCGGCATTCCCTCAGGACTGATCCTCCGACAGTGCGGCGCTCCCTCAGTACTGACCCTCCGACAGTGCGGCACTCCCTCGTTACTGTCCCTCTGACAGTGCAGCAATCCCTCATTACTGACCCTCTGACAGTGCGGCGCTCCCTCAGTACTGACCCTCCGACAGTGCGGTGCTCCCTCAGTACTGACACTGACAGTGCGGCACTCCCTCAGTACTGACCCTCCGACAGTGCGGCACTCCCTCAGTACTGACCCTCCGACAGTGCGGCTCTGCCTCAGTACTGACCCTCCGACATTGCGGTGCTCCCTCAGTACTGACCCTCTGACAGTGCGGTGCTCCCTCAGTACTGACCCTCTGCCAGTGCGGCACTCCCTCAGTACTGACCCTCTGACAGTACGGCTCTGCCTCAGTACTGACCCTCCGACAGTGCGGTGCTCCCTCAGTACTGACCCTCTGCCAGTGCAGCATTCCCTCATTACTGACCCTGCGACAGTGCGGTGCTCCCTCAGTACTGACACTCCGACAGTGCAGTGCTCCCTCAGTACTGACCCTCCGACAGTGCGGTGCTCCCTCAGGTCTGACCCTCTGACAGTGCGGTGCTCCCTCAGTACTGACCCTCTGACAGTGCAGTGCTCCCTCAGTACTGACCCTCTGACAGTGCAGCACTCCCTCATGACTGTCCCTCTGACAGTGCGGTACTCCCTCATTACTGACCCTCTGACAGTGCGGCGCTCCCTCAGTACTGACCCTCCGACATTGCGGTGCTGCCTCAGTACTGACCCTCCGACAGTGCGGTGCTCCCTCAGTACTGACCCTCTGCCAGTGCGGCGCTCCCTCAGTACTGACCCTCTGACAGTGCGGCACTCCCTCAGTACTGACCCTCCGACAGTGCGGTGCTCCCTCAGTACTGACCCTCCGACAGTGCGGTGCTCCCTCAGTACTGACCCTCTGCCAGTGCGGCACTCCCTCAGTACTGACCCTCTGACAGTACGGCTCTGCCTCAGTACTGAACCTCTGACTGTGCGGCACTCCCTCAGTACTGTCCCTCTGACTGTGCGGCACTCCCTCATTACTGACCCTGCGACAGTGCGGCACTCCCTCCGTACTGACCGTCTGACAGTGCGGCACTCCCTCAGTACTGACCCTCTGACAGTGCGGCACTCCCTCATTACTGACCCTCTGCCATTGCGGCGCTCCCTCAGTACTGACCCTCTGACAGTGCGGCACTCCCTCAGTGCTGACCCTCTGACAGTGCGGCGCTCCCTCATTACTGACCCTCTGACTGTGCGGCACTCCCTCAGTACTGACCCTCCGACAGTGCGGCACTCCCTCAGTACTGACCCTCCGACAGTGCGGCGCTCCCTCGGTACTGACTCTCGACAGTGCGGCGCGCCCTCAGTACTTTCCCTCCGACAGTGCGGCACTCCCTCAGTTTTGACTCTCCGACAGAGCGGCGACCCCTCAGTACTGACCCTCTGCCAGTGCGGCACTCCCTCAGTACTGACCCTCTGACAGTACGGCTCTCCCTCAGTACTGACCCTCTGCCAGTGCAGCATTCCCTCATTACTGACCCTGCGACAGTGCGGTGCTCCCTCAGTACTGACACTCCGACAGTGCGGTGCTCCCTCAGTACTGACCCTCCGACAGTGCGGTGCTCCCTCAGGTCTGACCCTCTGACAGTGCGGTGCTCCCTCAGTACTGACCCTCTGACAGTGCAGTGCTCCCTCTGTACTGACCCTCTGACAGTGCGGCACTCCCTCATGACTGTCCCTCTGACAGTGCGGTACTCCCTCATTACTGACCCTCTGACAGTGCGGCGCTCCCTCAGTACTGACCCTCCGACATTGCGGTGCTGCCTCAGTACTGACCCTCCGACAGTGCGGTGCTCCCTCAGTACTGACCCTCTGCCAGTGCGGTGCTCCCTCAGTACTGACCCTCTGACAGTGCGGCACTCCCTCAGTACTGACCCTCCGACAGTGCGGCTCTGCCTCAGTACTGACCCTCCGACAGTGCGGTGCTCCCTCAGTACTGACCCTCCGACAGTGCGGTGCTCCCTCAGTACTGACCCTCTGCCAGTGCGGCACTCCCTCAGTACTGACCCTCTGACAGTACGGCTCTGCCTCAGTACTGAACCTCTGACTGTGCGGCACTCCCTCAGTACTGTCCCTCTGACTGTGCGGCACTCCCTCATTACTGACCCTGCGACAGTGCGGCACTCCCTCCGTACTGACCCTCTGACAGTGCGGCACTCCCTCAGTACTGACCCTCTGACAGTGCGGCACTCCCTCATTACTGACCCTCTGCCATTGCGGCGCTCCCTCAGTACTGACCTTCTGACAGTGCGGCACTCCCTCAGTGCTGACCCTCTGACAGTGCGGCGCTCCCTCATTACTGACCCTCTGACTGTGCGGCACTCCCTCAGTACTGACCCTCCGACAGTGCGGCACTCCCTCAGTACTGACCCTCCGACAGTGCGGCGCTCCCTCGGTACTGACTCTCGACAGTGCGGCGCGCCCTCAGTACTTTCCCTCCGACAGTGCGGCACTCCCTCAGTTTTGACTCTCCGACAGAGCGGCGACCCCTCAGTACTGACCCTCTGACAGTGCGCTGCTCCCTCCGTACTGACCCTCCGACAGTGAGGCACTCCCTCAGTACTGACCCTCCGACAGTGCGGCACTCCCTCAGTACTGACCCTCCGACAGTGCGTCGCTCCCTCAGCACTGACCTTCCGACAGTGCGGCGCTCCCTCGTTACTGTCCCTCTGACAGTGCGGCACTCCCTCAGTACTGACCCTCCGACAGTGCGGCTCTGCCTCAGTACTGACCCTCCGACAGTGCGGCTCTGCCTCAGTACTGACCCTCCGACATTGCGGTGCTCCCTCAGTACTGACCCTCTGACAGTACGGCTCTGCCTCAGAACAGACCTTCTGACAGTGCGGCACTTCCTCATTACTGACCCTGCGACAGTGAGGTGCTCCCTCAGTACTGACCCTCCGACATTACGGTGCTCCCTCAGGTCTGACCCTCCGACAGTGAGGTGCTCCCTCAGTACTGACCCTCCGACATTGCGGTGCTCCCTCAGGTCTGACCCTCCGACAGTGCGGTGCTCCCTCAGTACTGACCCTCCGACATTGCGGTGCTCCCTCAGGTCTGACCCTCTGACAGTGCGGCGCTCCCTCAGTACTGACCCTCTGACAGCGCGGTGCTCCCTCAGTACTGACCCTCCGACATTGCGGTGCTCCCTCAGGTCTGACCCTCTGACAGTACGGCTCTGCCTCAGTACTGACCCTCCGACAGTGCGGTGCTCCCTCAGTACTGACCCTCCGACAATGCGGTGCTCCCTCAGGTCTGACCCTCTGACAGTACGGCTCTGCCTCAGTACTGACCCTCCGACAGTGCGGTGCTCCCTCAGTACTGACCCTCTGCCAGTGCGGCACTCCCTCATTACTGAACCTGCGACAGTGCTGTGCTCCCCCAGTGCTGACCCTCTGCCAGTGCGGCACTCCCTCATTACTGACCCTGCGACAGTGCGGTGCTCCCCCAGTGCTGACCCTCCGACAGTGCGGTGCTCCCTCAGTACTGACCATCCGACATTGCGGTGCTACCTCAGGTCTGACCCTCTGACAGTGCGGTTCTCCCTCAGGTCTGACCCTCTGACAGTGCGGTGCCCCCTCTGTACTGACCCTCTGACAGTGCGGCACTCCCTCATGACTGTCCCTCTGACAGTGCGGTATTCCCTCATTACTGACCCTCTGACAGTGCGGCGCTCCCTCAGTACTGACCCTCCGACATTGCGGTGCTCCCTCAGTACTGACCCTCCGACAGTGCGGTGCTCCCTCAGTACTGACCCTCTGCCAGTGCGGCGCTCCCTCAGTACTGACCCTCTGACAGTGCGGCGCTCCCTCATTACTGACCCTCTGACTGTGCGGCACTCCCTCAGTACTGACCCTCTGACAGTGTGGCACTCCCTCAGTACTGACCCTCTGACAGTGTGGCACTCCCTCAGTACTGACCCTCCGACAGTGCGGCTCTGCCTCAGTACTGACCCTCTGACAGTGCGGCACTCCCTCAGTACTGACCCTCTGACAGCGCGGCACTGCCTCAGTACTGACCCTCCGACTGTGCGGCTCTGCCTCAGTACTGACCCTCCGACATTGCGGTGCTCCCTCAGTACTGACCCTCCGACAGTGCGGTGCTCCCTCAGTACTGACCCTCTGCCAGTGCGGCACTCCCTCAGTACTGACCCTCTGCCAGTGCGGCACTCCCTCAGTACTGACCCTCCGACAGTGCGGCACTCCCTCAGTACTGACCCTCCGACAGTGCGGCACTCCCTCAGTACTGACCCTCCGACAGTGCGGCTCTGCCTCAGTACTGATCCTCCGACAGTGCGGCTCTGCCTCAGTACTGACCCTCCGACATTGCGGTGCTCCCTCAGTACTGACCCTCCGACAGTGCGGTGCTCCCTCAGTACTGACCCTCTGCCAGTGCGGCACTCCCTCAGTACTGACGCTCTGACAGTACGCCTCTGCCTCAGTACTGACCCTCTGACTGTGCGGCACTCCCTCAGTACTGTCCCTCTGACTGTGCGGCACTCCCTCATTACTGACCCTGCAACAGTGCGGCACTCCCTCAGTGCTGACCCTCTGACAGTGCGGCACTCTCTCAGTACTGACCCTCTGACAGTGCGGCACTCCCTCAGTACTGACCCTCTGACAGTACGGCTCTGCCTCAGTACAGACCCTCCGACAGTGCGGTGCTCCCTCAGTACTGACCCTCTGCCAGTGCGGCACTCCCTCATTACTGACCCTCCGACAGTGCGGTGCTCCCTCAGTACTGACCCTCCGACATTGCGGTGCTCCCTCAGGTCTGACCCTCTGACAGTGCGGTGCTCCCTCAGTACTGACCCTCTGACAGTGCGGTGCCCCCTCTGTACTGACCCTCTGACAGTGCGGCACTCCCTCATGACTGTCCCTCTGACAGTGCGGCGCTCCTTCAGTTCTGACCCTCCGACATTGCGGTGCTCTCTCAGTACTGACCCTCCGACAGTGTGGCACTCCCTCAGTACTGACCCTCTGCCAGTGCGGCGCTCCCTCAGTACTGACCCTCTGACAGTGCGGCACTCCCTCAGTACTGACGCTCTGACAGTACGGCTCTGCCTCAGTACTGACCCTCCGACAGTGCGGTGCTCCCTCAGTACTGACCCTCTGCCAGTGCAGCACTCCCTCATTACTGACCCTGCGACAGTGCGGTGCTCCCTCAGTACGGACCCTCCGACAGTGCGGCTCTGCCTCAGCACTGACCCTCCGACAGTGCGGCTCTGCCTCAGTACTGACCCTCCGACATTGCGGTGCTCCCTCAGTACTGACCCTCCGACAGTGCGGTGCTCCCTCAGTACTGACCCTCTGCCATTGCGGCACTCCCTCAGTACTGACCCTCCGACAGTGCGGCGCTCCCTCAGTACTGACCCTCCGACAGTGCGGCGCTCCCTCAGTACTGACCCTCTGCCAGTGCGGCACTCCCTCAGTACTGACCCTCCGACAGTGCGGCACTCCCTCAGTACTGACGCTCTGACAGTATGGCTCTGCCTCAGTACGGACCCTCCGACAGTGCGGTGCTCCCTCAGTACTGACCCTCTGCCAGTGCAGCACTCCCTCATTACTGACCCTGCGACAGTGCGGTGCTCCCTCAGTACGGACCCTCCGACAGTGCGGTGCTCCCTCAGTACTGACCCTCCGACAGTGCGGTGCTCCCTCATGACTGTCCCTCTGACAGTGCGGTACTCCCTCATTACTGACCCTCTGACAGTGCGGCGCTCCCTCAGTACTGACCCTCCGACATTGCGGTGCTCCCTCAGTACTGACCCTCCGACAGTGCGGTGCTCCCTCAGTACTGACCCTCTGCCAGTGCGGCGCTCCCTCAGTACTGACCCTCTGACAGTGCGGCACTCCCTCAGTACTGACCCTCTGACAGTGTGGCCCTCCCTCTGTACTGACCCTCTGCCAGTGCGGCGCTCCCTCAGTACTGACCCTCTGACAGTGCGGCGCTCCCTCAGTACTGACCCTCCGACAGTGCGGCTCTGCCTCAGTACTGATCCTCCGACAGTGCGGCTCTGCCTCAGTACTGACCCTCCGACATTGCGGTGCTCCCTCAGTACTGACCCTCCGACAGTGCGGTGCTCCCTCAGTACTGACCCTCTGCCAGTGCGGCACTCCCTCAGTACTGACGCTCTGACAGTACGCCTCTGCCTCAGTACTGACCCTCTGACTGTGCGGCACTCCCTCAGTACTGTCCCTCTGACTGTGCGGCACTCCCTCATTACTGACCCTGCAACAGTGCGGCACTCCCTCAGTGCTGACCCTCTGACAGTGCGGCACTCTCTCAGTACTGACCCTCTGACAGTGCGGCACTCCCTCAGTACTGACCCTCTGACAGTACGGCTCTGCCTCAGTACAGACCCTCCGACAGTGCGGTGCTCCCTCAGTACTGACCCTCTGCCAGTGCGGCACTCCCTCATTACTGACCCTCCGACAGTGCGGTGCTCCCTCAGTACTGACCCTCCGACATTGCGGTGCTCCCTCAGGTCTGACCCTCTGACAGTGCGGTGCTCCCTCAGTACTGACCCTCTGACAGTGCGGTGCCCCCTCTGTACTGACCCTCTGACAGTGCGGCACTCCCTCATGACTGTCCCTCTGACAGTGCGGCGCTCCTTCAGTTCTGACCCTCCGACATTGCGGTGCTCTCTCAGTACTGACCCTCCGACAGTGTGGCACTCCCTCAGTACTGACCCTCTGCCAGTGCGGCGCTCCCTCAGTACTGACCCTCTGACAGTGCGGCACTCCCTCAGTACTGACGCTCTGACAGTACGGCTCTGCCTCAGTACTGACCCTCCGACAGTGCGGTGCTCCCTCAGTACTGACCCTCTGCCAGTGCAGCACTCCCTCATTACTGACCCTGCGACAGTGCGGTGCTCCCTCAGTACGGACCCTCCGACAGTGCGGCTCTGCCTCAGCACTGACCCTCCGACAGTGCGGCTCTGCCTCAGTACTGACCCTCCGACATTGCGGTGCTCCCTCAGTACTGACCCTCCGACAGTGCGGTGCTCCCTCAGTACTGACCCTCTGCCATTGCGGCACTCCCTCAGTACTGACCCTCCGACAGTGCGGCGCTCCCTCAGTACTGACCCTCCGACAGTGCGGCGCTCCCTCAGTACTGACCCTCTGCCAGTGCGGCACTCCCTCAGTACTGACCCTCCGACAGTGCGGCACTCCCTCAGTACTGACGCTCTGACAGTACGGCTCTGCCTCAGTACGGACCCTCCGACAGTGCGGTGCTCCCTCAGTACTGACCCTCTGCCAGTGCAGCACTCCCTCATTACTGACCCTGCGACAGTGCGGTGCTCCCTCAGTACGGACCCTCCGACAGTGCGGTGCTCCCTCAGTACTGACCCTCCGACAGTGCGGTGCTCCCTCATGACTGTCCCTCTGACAGTGCGGTACTCCCTCATTACTGACCCTCTGACAGTGCGGCGCTCCCTCAGTACTGACCCTCCGACATTGCGGTGCTCCCTCAGTACTGACCCTCCGACAGTGCGGTGCTCCCTCAGTACTGACCCTCTGCCAGTGCGGCGCTCCCTCAGTACTGACCCTCTGACAGTGCGGCACTCCCTCAGTACTGACCCTCTGACAGTGTGGCCCTCCCTCTGTACTGACCCTCTGCCAGTGCGGCGCTCCCTCAGTACTGACCCTCTGACAGTGCGGCGCTCCCTCAGTACTGACCCTCTGACAGTGCGGCACTCCCTCAGTACTGACCCTCGGACAGTGCGGCACTCCCTCAGTACTTACCCTCCGACAGTGCGGCTCTGCCTCAGTACTGACCCTCTGACAGTGCGGCACTCCCTCAGTACTGACTCTCTGACAGTGCGGCACTCCCTCAGTACTGACCCTCCGACAGTGCGGCTCTGCCTCAGTACTGACCCTCCGACAGTGCGGTGCTCCCTCAGTACTGACCCTCCGACAGTGCGGCTCTGCCTCAGTACTGACCCTCCGACAGTGCGGTGCTCCCTCAGTACTGACCCTCCGACAGTGCGGTGCTCCCTCAGTACTGACCCTCTGCCAATGCGGCACTCCCTCAGTACTGACCCTCCGACAGTGCGGCTCTGCCTAAGTACTGACCCTCCGACAGTGCGGCTCTGCCTCAGTACTGACCCTCCGACAGTGCGGTGCTCCCTCAGTACTGACCCTCCGACAGTGCGGTGCTCCCTCAGTACTGACCCTCTGCCAGTGCGGCACTCCCTCAGTACTGACCCTCTGACAGTACGGCTCTGCCTCAGTACTGAACCTCTGACTGTGCGGCACTCCCTCAGTACTGTCCCTCTGACTGTGCGGCACTCCCTCATTACTGACCCTGCGACAGTGCGGCACTCCCTCCGTACTGACCCTCTGACAGTGCGGCACTCCCTCAGTACTGACCCTCTGACAGTGCGGCACTCCCTCATTACAGACCCTCTGCCATTGCGTCGCTCCCTCAGTACTGACCCTCTGACAGTGTGGCACTCCCTCAGTGCTGACCCTCTGACAGTGCGGCGCTCCCTCATTACTGACCCTCTGACTGTGCGGCACTCCCTCAGTACTGACCCTCCGACAGTGCGGCACTCCCTCAGTACTGACCCTCCGACAGAGCGGCGCTCCCTCGGTACTGACTCTCGACAGTGCGGCGCGCCCTCAGTACTTTCCCTCCGACAGTGCGGCACTCCCTCAGTTTTGACTCTCCGACAGAGCGGCGACCCCTCAGTACTGACCCTCTGACAGTGCGCTGCTCCCTCCGTACTGACCCTCCGACAGTCAGGCACTCCCTCAGTACTGACCCTCCGACAGTGCGGCACTCCCTCAGTACTGACCCTCCGACAGTGCGTCGCTCCCCCAGTACTGACCCTCCGACAGTGCGGCACTCCCTCAGTACTGACCCTCCGACATTGCGGTGCTCCCTCAGGTCTGACCCTCTGACAGTGCGGCGCTCCCTCAGTACTGACCCTCTGACAGCGCGGTGCTCCCTCAGTACTGACCCTCCGACAGTGCGGTGCTCCCTCAGTACTGACCCTCTGACAGTGTGGCGCTCCCTCAGTACAGACCTTCTGACAGTGCGGCACTTCCTCATTACTGACCCTGCGACAGTGCGGTGCTCCCCCAGTACTGACCCTCCGACAGTGCGGCACTCCCTCAGGTCTGACCCTCTGACAGTGCGGCGCTCCCTCAGTACTGACCCTCCGACAGTGCGGTGCTCCCTCAGGTCTGACCCTCTGACAGTGCGGCACTCCCTCAGGTCTGACCCTCTGACAGTGCGGCACTCCCTCAGGTCTGACCCTCTGACAGTGCGGCACTCCCTCAGGTCTGACCCTCTGACAGTGCGGCGCTCCCTCAGTACTGACCCTCCGACAGTGCGGTGCTCCCTCAGTACTGACCCTCTGACAGCGCGGTGCTCCCTCAGTACTGACCCTCTGACAGCGCGGCACTCCCTCAGTACTGACCCTCCGACAGTGCGGTGCTCCCTCAGTACTGACCCTCTGACAGTGCGGTGCTCCCTCAGTACTGACCCTCCGACAGTGCGGTGCTCCCTCAGTACTGACCCTCTGACAGTGCGGTGCTCCCTCAGTACTGACCCTCCGACATTGCGGTGCTCCCTCAGGTCTGACCCTCTGACAGCGCGGTGCTCCCTCAGTACTGACCCTCCGACAGTGCGGTGCTCCCTCAGTACTGACCCTCTGACAGTGCGGCGCTCCCTCAGTACTGACCCTCCGACAGTGCGGCACTCCCTCAGTACTGACCCTCCGACAGTGCGGCTCTGCCTCAGTACTGACCCTCTGACAGTGCGGCACTCCCTCAGTACTGACCCTCTGACAGCGCGGCACTGCCTCAGTACTGACCCTCCGACTGTGCGGCTCTGCCTCAGTACTGACCCTCCGACAGTGCGGTGCTCCCTCAGTACTGACCCTCTGCCAGTGCGGCACTCCCTCAGTACTGACCCTCTGCCAGTGCGGCACTCCCTCAGTACTGACCCTCCGACAGTGCGGCACTCCCTCAGTACTGACCCTCCGACAGTGCGTCGCTCCCTCAGTACTGACCTTCCGACAGTGCGGCGCTCCCTCGTTACTGTCCCTCTGACAGTGTGGCACTCCCTCAGTACTGACCCTCCGACAGTGCGGCTCTGCCTCAGTACTGACCCTCCGACAGTGCGGCTCTGCCTCAGTACTGACCCTCCAACATTGCGGTGCTCCCTCAGTCCTGACCCTCTGACAGTACGGCTCTGCCTCAGAACAGACCTTCTGACAGTGCGGCACTTCCTCATTACTGACCCTGCGACAGTGAGGTGCTCCCTCAGTACTGACCCTCCGACATTGCGGTGCTCCCTCAGGTCTGACCCTCCGACAGTGCGGTGCTCCCTCAGTACTGACCCTCCGACATTGCGGTGCTCCCTCAGGTCTGACCCTCTGACAGTGCGGCGCTCCCTCAGTACTGACCCTCTGACAGCGCGGTGCTCCCTCAGTACTGACCCTCCGACATTGCGGTGCTCCCTCAGGTCTGACCCTCTGACAGTACGGCTCTGCCTCAGTACTGACCCTCCGACAGTGCGGTGCTCCCTCAGTACTGACCCTCCGACATTGCGGTGCTCCCTCAGGTCTGACCCTCTGACAGTACGGCTCTGCCTCAGTACTGACCCTCCGACAGTGCGGTGCTCCCTCAGTACTGACCCTCTGCCAGTGCGGCACTCCCTCATTACTGACCCTGCGACAGTGCTGTGCTCCCCCAGTGCTGACCCTCCGACAGTGCGGTGCTCCCTCAGTACTGACCCTCCGACATTGCGGTGCTCCCTCAGGTCTGACCCTCTGACAGTGCGGTGCTCCCTCAGTACTGACCCTCTGCCAGTGCGGCACTCCCTCATTACTGACCCTGCGACAGTGCGGTGCTCCCCCAGTGCTGACCCTCCGACAGTGCGGTGCTCCCTCAGTACTGACCATCCGACATTGCGGTGCTCCCTCAGGTCTGACCCTCTGAGAGTGCGGTTCTCCCTCAGGTCTGACCCTCTGACAGTACGGTGCTCCCTCAGTACTGACCCTCTGACAGTGCGTTGCTCCCTCAGTACTGACCCTCTGACAGTGCGGTGCCCCCTCTGTACTGACCCTCTGACAGTGCGGCACTCCCTCAGTCCTGACCCTCTGACAGTGCGGCGCTCCCTCATTACTGACCCTCTGACTGTGCGGTATTCCCTCATTACTGACCCTCTGACAGTGCGGCGCTCCCTCAGTACTGACCCTCCGACATTGCGGTGCTCCCTCAGTACTGACCCTCCGACAGTGCGGTGCTCCCTCAGTACTGACCCTCTGCCAGTGCGGCGCTCCCTCAGTACTGACCCTCTGACAGTGCGGCACTCCCTCAGTACTGACCCTCTGACAGTGCGGCGCTCCCTCATTACTGACCCTCTGACTGTGCGGCACTCCCTCAGTACTGACCCTCTGACAGTGTGGCACTCCCTCAGTACTGACCCTCTGACAGTGTGGCACTCCCTCAGTACTGACCCTCCGACAGTGCGGCTCTGCCTCAGTACTGACCCTCTGACAGTGCGGCACTCCCTCAGTACTGACCCTCTGACAGCGCGGCACTGCCTCAGTACTGACCCTCCGACTGTGCGGCTCTGCCTCAGTACTGACCCTCCGACAGTGCGGTGCTCCCTCAGTACTGACCCTCTGCCAGTGCGGCACTCCCTCAGTACTGACCCTCTGCCAGTGCGGCACTCCCTCAGTACTGACCCTCCGACAGTGCGGCACTCCCTCAGTACTGACCCTCCGACAGTGCGGCACTCCCTCAGTACTGACCCTCCGACAGTGCGGCTCTGCCTCAGTCCTGACCCTCCGACAGTGCGGCTCTGCCTCAGTACTGACCCTCCGACATTGCGGTGCTCCCTCAGTACTGACCCTCCGATTGTGCGGTGCTCCCTCAGTACTGACCCTCTGCCAGTGCGGCACTCCCTCAGTACTGACCCTCTGACAGTACGGCTCTGCCTCAGTACTGACCCTCTGCCAGTGCGGCACTTCCTCATTACTGACCCTGCGACAGTGAGGTGCTCCCCCAGTACTGACCCTCCGACAGTGCGGTGCTCCCTCAGTACTGACCCTCCGACATTGCGGTGCTCCCTCAGGTCTGACCCTCTGACAGTGCGGTGCTCCCTCAGTACTGACCCTCTGCCATTGCGGCACTCCCTCATTACTGACCCTGCGACAGTGCGGTGCCCCCCCAGTACTGACCCTCCGACAGTGCGGTGCCCCCTCAGTACTGACCCTCTGCCAGTGCGGCACTCCCTCAGTACTGACCCTCCGACAGTGCGGCTCTGCCTCAGTACTGACCCTCCGACAGTGCGGCTCTGCCTCAGTACTGACCCTCCGACATTGCGGTGCTCCCTCAGTACTGACCCTCCGACAGTGCGGTGCTCCCTCAGTACTGACCCTCTGCCAGTGCGGCACTCCCTCAGTACTGACGCTCTGACAGTACGCCTCTGCCTCAGTACTGACCCTCTGACTGTGCGGCACTCCCTCAGTACTGTCCCTCTGACTGTGCGGCACTCCCTCATTACTGACCCTGCGACAGTGCGGCACTCCCTCAGTGCTGACCCTCTGACAGTGTGACACTCCCTCAGTACTGACCCTCTGACAGTACGGCTCTGCCTCAGTACAGACCCTCCGACAGTGCGGTGCTCCCTCAGTACTGACCCTCTGCCAGTGCGGCACTCCCTCATTACTGACCCTGCGACAGTGCGGTGCACCCCCAGTGCTGACCCGCCGACAGTGCGGTGCTCCCTCAGTACTGACCCTCCGACATTGCGGTGCTCCCTCAGGTCTGACCCTCTGACAGTGCGGTGCTCCCTCAGGTCTGACCCTCTGACAGTGCGGTGCTCCCTCAGTACTGACCCTCTGACAGTGCGGTGCCCCCTCTGTACTGACCCTCTGACAGTGCGGCACTCCCTCATGACTGTCCCTCTGACAGTGCGGTATTCCCTCATTACTGACCCTCTGACAGTGCGGCGCTCCTTCAGTACTGACCCTCCGACATTGCGGTGCTCCCTCAGTACTGACCCTCTGCCAGTGCGGTGCTCCCTCAGTACTGACCCTCTGCCAGTGCGGCGCTCCCTCAGTACTGACCCTCTGACAGTGCGGCACTCCCTCAGTACTGACCCTCTGACAGTGCGGCACTCCCTCAGTACTGACCCTCTGACAGTGCGGCGCTCCCTCAGTACTGACCCGCTGACAGTGTGACGCTCCCTCAGTACTGACCCTCTGACAGTGCGGCACTCCCTCAGTACTGACCCTCTGACAGTGTGGCACTCCCTCAGTACTGACCCTCGGACAGTGTGGCACTCCCTCAGTACTGACCCTCCGACACTGCGGCTTTGCCTCAGTACTGACCCTCTGACAGTGCGGCACTCCCTCAGTACTGACCCTCTGACAGCGCGGCTCTGCCTCAGTACTGACCCTCCGACTGTGCGGCTCTGCCTCAGTACTAACCCTCTGATAGTGCGGCACTCCCTCAGTACTGACCCTCTGACAGCGCGGCGCTCCCTCAGTACTGACCCTCCGACTGTGCGGCTCTGCCTCAGTACTGACCCTCCGACAGTGCGGCGCTGCCTCAGTACTGACCCTCCGACATTGCGGTGCTCCCTCAGTACTGACCCTCCGACAGTGCGGTGCTCCCTCAGTACTGACCCTCTGACAGTGCGGCACTCCCTCATTACTGACCCTCTGCCATTGCGGCGCTCCCTCAGTACTGACCCTCTGACAGTGCGGCACTCCCTCAGTGCTGACCCTCTGACAGTGCGGCGCTCCCTCATTACTGACCCTCTGACTGCGGCACTCCCTCAGTACTGACCCTCTGACAGTGCGGCACTCCCTCAGTACTGACCCTCCGACAGTGCGGCGCTCCCTCGGTACTGACTCTCGACAGTGCGGCGCGCCCTCAGTACTGACCCTCGGACAGTGCGGTGCTCCCTCAGTACTGACCCTCCGACAGTGAGGCACTCCCTCAGTACTGACCCTCCGTCAGTGCGGCACTCCCTCAGTACTGACCCTCCGACAGTGCGTCGCTCCCTCAGTACTGACCTTCCGACAGTGCGGCGCTCCCTCGTTACTGTCCCTCTGACAGTGTGGCACTCCCTCAGTACTGACCCTCCGACAGTGCGGCTCTGCCTCAGTACTGACCCTCCGACAGTGCTGCTCTGCCTCAGTACTGACCCTCCGACATTGCGGTGCTCCCTCAGTACTGACCCTCCGACTGTGCGGTGCTCCCTCAGTACTGACCCTCTGCCAGTGCGGCACTCCCTCAGTACTGACCCTCTGACAGTACGGCTCTGCCTCAGTACTGACCCTCTGCCAGTGCGGCACTTCCTCATTACTGACCCTGCGACAGTGAGGTGCTCCCCCAGTACTGACCCTCCGACAGTGCGGTGCTCCCTCAGTACTGACCCTCCGACATTGCGGTGCTCCCTCAGGTCTGACCCTCTGACAGTGCGGTGCTCCCTCAGTACTGACCCTCTGCCAGTGCGGCACTCCCTCATTACTGACCCTGCGACAGTGCGGTGCCCCCCCAGTACTGACCCTCTGACAGTGCGGTGCCCCCTCTGTACTGACCCTCCGACAGTGCGGCACTCCCTCATGACTGTCCCTCCGACAGTGCGGTATTCCCTCAGTACTGACCCTCTGCCAGTGCGGCACTCCCTCATTACTGACCCTGCGACAGTGCGGTGCTCCCTCAGTACTGACCCTCTGCCAGTGCGGCGCCCCCTCAGTACTGACCCTCTGACAGTGCGGCGCTCCCTCGTTACTGTCCCTCTGACAGTGTGGCACTCCCTCAGTACTGACCCTCCGACAGTGCGGCTCTGCCTCAGTACTGACCCTCCGACAGTGCGGCTCTGCCTCAGTACTGACCCTCCAACATTGCGGTGCTCCCTCAGTCCTGACCCTCTGACAGTACGGCTCTGCCTCAGAACAGACCTTCTGACAGTGCGGCACTTCCTCATTACTGACCCTGCGACAGTGAGGTGCTCCCTCAGTACTGACCCTCCGACATTGCGGTGCTCCCTCAGGTCTGACCCTCCGACAGTGCGGTGCTCCCTCAGTACTGACCCTCCGACATTGCGGTGCTCCCTCAGGTCTGACCCTCTGACAGTGCGGCGCTCCCTCAGTACTGACCCTCTGACAGCGCGGTGCTCCCTCAGTACTGACCCTCCGACATTGCGGTGCTCCCTCAGGTCTGACCCTCTGACAGTACGGCTCTGCCTCAGTACTGACCCTCCGACAGTGCGGTGCTCCCTCAGTACTGACCCTCCGACATTGCGGTGCTCCCTCAGGTCTGACCCTCTGACAGTACGGCTCTGCCTCAGTACTGACCCTCCGACAGTGCGGTGCTCCCTCAGTACTGACCCTCTGCCAGTGCGGCACTCCCTCATTACTGACCCTGCGACAGTGCTGTGCTCCCCCAGTGCTGACCCTCCGACAGTGCGGTGCTCCCTCAGTACTGACCCTCCGACATTGCGGTGCTCCCTCAGGTCTGACCCTCTGACAGTGCGGTGCTCCCTCAGTACTGACCCTCTGCCAGTGCGGCACTCCCTCATTACTGACCCTGCGACAGTGCGGTGCTCCCCCAGTGCTGACCCTCCGACAGTGCGGTGCTCCCTCAGTACTGACCATCCGACATTGCGGTGCTCCCTCAGGTCTGACCCTCTGAGAGTGCGGTTCTCCCTCAGGTCTGACCCTCTGACAGTACGGTGCTCCCTCAGTACTGACCCTCTGACAGTGCGTTGCTCCCTCAGTACTGACCCTCTGACAGTGCGGTGCCCCCTCTGTACTGACCCTCTGACAGTGCGGCACTCCCTCAGTCCTGACCCTCTGACAGTGCGGCGCTCCCTCATTACTGACCCTCTGACTGTGCGGTATTCCCTCATTACTGACCCTCTGACAGTGCGGCGCTCCCTCAGTACTGACCCTCCGACATTGCGGTGCTCCCTCAGTACTGACCCTCCGACAGTGCGGTGCTCCCTCAGTACTGACCCTCTGCCAGTGCGGCGCTCCCTCAGTACTGACCCTCTGACAGTGCGGCACTCCCTCAGTACTGACCCTCTGACAGTGCGGCGCTCCCTCATTACTGACCCTCTGACTGTGCGGCACTCCCTCAGTACTGACCCTCTGACAGTGTGGCACTCCCTCAGTACTGACCCTCTGACAGTGTGGCACTCCCTCAGTACTGACCCTCCGACAGTGCGGCTCTGCCTCAGTACTGACCCTCTGACAGTGCGGCACTCCCTCAGTACTGACCCTCTGACAGCGCGGCACTGCCTCAGTACTGACCCTCCGACTGTGCGGCTCTGCCTCAGTACTGACCCTCCGACAGTGCGGTGCTCCCTCAGTACTGACCCTCTGCCAGTGCGGCACTCCCTCAGTACTGACCCTCTGCCAGTGCGGCACTCCCTCAGTACTGACCCTCCGACAGTGCGGCACTCCCTCAGTACTGACCCTCCGACAGTGCGGCACTCCCTCAGTACTGACCCTCCGACAGTGCGGCTCTGCCTCAGTCCTGACCCTCCGACAGTGCGGCTCTGCCTCAGTACTGACCCTCCGACATTGCGGTGCTCCCTCAGTACTGACCCTCCGATTGTGCGGTGCTCCCTCAGTACTGACCCTCTGCCAGTGCGGCACTCCCTCAGTACTGACCCTCTGACAGTACGGCTCTGCCTCAGTACTGACCCTCTGCCAGTGCGGCACTTCCTCATTACTGACCCTGCGACAGTGAGGTGCTCCCCCAGTACTGACCCTCCGACAGTGCGGTGCTCCCTCAGTACTGACCCTCCGACATTGCGGTGCTCCCTCAGGTCTGACCCTCTGACAGTGCGGTGCTCCCTCAGTACTGACCCTCTGCCATTGCGGCACTCCCTCATTACTGACCCTGCGACAGTGCGGTGCCCCCCCAGTACTGACCCTCCGACAGTGCGGTGCCCCCTCAGTACTGACCCTCTGCCAGTGCGGCACTCCCTCAGTACTGACCCTCCGACAGTGCGGCTCTGCCTCAGTACTGACCCTCCGACAGTGCGGCTCTGCCTCAGTACTGACCCTCCGACATTGCGGTGCTCCCTCAGTACTGACCCTCCGACAGTGCGGTGCTCCCTCAGTACTGACCCTCTGCCAGTGCGGCACTCCCTCAGTACTGACGCTCTGACAGTACGCCTCTGCCTCAGTACTGACCCTCTGACTGTGCGGCACTCCCTCAGTACTGTCCCTCTGACTGTGCGGCACTCCCTCATTACTGACCCTGCGACAGTGCGGCACTCCCTCAGTGCTGACCCTCTGACAGTACGGCTCTGCCTCAGTACAGACCCTCCGACAGTGCGGTGCTCCCTCAGTACTGACCCTCTGCCAGTGCGGCACTCCCTCATTACTGACCCTGCGACAGTGCGGTGCACCCCCAGTGCTGACCCGCCGACAGTGCGGTGCTCCCTCAGTACTGACCCTCCGACATTGCGGTGCTCCCTCAGGTCTGACCCTCTGACAGTGCGGTGCTCCCTCAGGTCTGACCCTCTGACAGTGCGGTGCTCCCTCAGTACTGACCCTCTGACAGTGCGGTGCCCCCTCTGTACTGACCCTCTGACAGTGCGGCACTCCCTCATGACTGTCCCTCTGACAGTGCGGTATTCCCTCATTACTGACCCTCTGACAGTGCGGCGCTCCTTCAGTACTGACCCTCCGACATTGCGGTGCTCCCTCAGTACTGACCCTCTGCCAGTGCGGTGCTCCCTCAGTACTGACCCTCTGCCAGTGCGGCGCTCCCTCAGTACTGACCCTCTGACAGTGCGGCACTCCCTCAGTACTGACCCTCTGACAGTGCGGCACTCCCTCAGTACTGACCCTCTGACAGTGCGGCGCTCCCTCAGTACTGACCCGCTGACAGTGTGACGCTCCCTCAGTACTGACCCTCTGACAGTGCGGCACTCCCTCAGTACTGACCCTCTGACAGTGTGGCACTCCCTCAGTACTGACCCTCGGACAGTGTGGCACTCCCTCAGTACTGACCCTCCGACACTGCGGCTTTGCCTCAGTACTGACCCTCTGACAGTGCGGCACTCCCTCAGTACTGACCCTCTGACAGCGCGGCTCTGCCTCAGTACTGACCCTCCGACTGTGCGGCTCTGCCTCAGTACTAACCCTCTGATAGTGCGGCACTCCCTCAGTACTGACCCTCTGACAGCGCGGCGCTCCCTCAGTACTGACCCTCCGACTGTGCGGCTCTGCCTCAGTACTGACCCTCCGACAGTGCGGCGCTGCCTCAGTACTGACCCTCCGACATTGCGGTGCTCCCTCAGTACTGACCCTCCGACAGTGCGGTGCTCCCTCATTACTGACCCTCTGACAGTGCGGCACTCCCTCATTACTGACCCTCTGCCATTGCGGCGCTCCCTCAGTACTGACCCTCTGACAGTGCGGCACTCCCTCAGTGCTGACCCTCTGACAGTGCGGCGCTCCCTCATTACTGACCCTCTGACTGCGGCACTCCCTCAGTACTGACCCTCTGACAGTGCGGCACTCCCTCAGTACTGACCCTCCGACAGTGCGGCGCTCCCTCGGTACTGACTCTCGACAGTGCGGCGCGCCCTCAGTACTGACCCTCGGACAGTGCGGTGCTCCCTCAGTACTGACCCTCCGACAGTGAGGCACTCCCTCAGTACTGACCCTCCGTCAGTGCGGCACTCCCTCAGTACTGACCCTCCGACAGTGCGTCGCTCCCTCAGTACTGACCTTCCGACAGTGCGGCGCTCCCTCGTTACTGTCCCTCTGACAGTGTGGCACTCCCTCAGTACTGACCCTCCGACAGTGCGGCTCTGCCTCAGTACTGACCCTCCGACAGTGCCGCTCTGCCTCAGTACTGACCCTCCGACATTGCGGTGCTCCCTCAGTACTGACCCTCCGACTGTGCGGTGCTCCCTCAGTACTGACCCTCTGCCAGTGCGGCACTCCCTCAGTACTGACCCTCTGACAGTACGGCTCTGCCTCAGTACTGACCCTCTGCCAGTGCGGCACTTCCTCATTACTGACCCTGCGACAGTGAGGTGCTCCCCCAGTACTGACCCTCCGACAGTGCGGTGCTCCCTCAGTACTGACCCTCCGACATTGCGGTGCTCCCTCAGGTCTGACCCTCTGACAGTGCGGTGCTCCCTCAGTACTGACCCTCTGCCAGTGCGGCACTCCCTCATTACTGACCCTGCGACAGTGCGGTGCCCCCCCAGCACTGACCCTCTGACAGTGCGGTGCCCCCTCTGTACTGACCCTCCGACAGTGCGGCACTCCCTCATGACTGTCCCTCCGACAGTGCGGTACTCCCTCAGTACTGACCCTCTGCCAGTGCGGCACTCCCTCATTACTGACCCTGCGACAGTGCGGTGCTCCCTCAGTACTGACCCTCTGCCAGTGCGGCGCCCCCTCAGTACTGACCCTCTGACAGTGCGGCACTCCCTCAGTACTGACCCTCTGACAGTGCGGCGCTCCCTCATTACTGACCCTCTGACTGTGCGGCACTCCCTCAGTACTGACCCTCTGACAGTGTGGCACTCCCTCAGTACTGACCCTCGGACAGTGTGGCACTCCCTCAGTACTGACCCTCCGACACTGCGGCTTTGCCTCAGTACTGACCCTCTGACAGTGCGGCACTCCCTCAGTACTGACCCTCTGACAGCGCGGTGCTCCCTCAGTACTGACCCTCCGACATTGCGGTGCTCCCTCAGGTCTGACCCTCTGACAGTGCGGCTCTGCCTCAGTACTGACCCTCCGACAGTGCGGTGCTCCCTCAGTACTGACCCTCCGACATTGCGGTGCTCCCTCAGGTCTGACCCTCTGACAGTACGGCTCTGCCTCAGTACTGACCCTCCGACAGTGCGGTGCTCCCTCAGTACTGACCCTCTGCCAGTGCGGCAGTCCCTCATTACTGACCCTGCGACAGTGCGGTGCTCCCCCAGTGCTGACCCTCCGACAGTGCGGTGCTCCCTCAGTACTGACCCTCCGACATTGCGGTGCTCCCTCAGGTCTGACCCTCTGACAGTGCGGTGCTCCCTCAGTACTGACCCTCTGCCAGTGCGGCACTCCCTCATTACTGACCCTGCGACAGTGCGGTGCTCCCCCAGTGCTGACCCTCCGACAGTGCGGTGCTCCCTCAGTACTGACCATCCGACATTGCGGTGCTCCCTCAGGTCTGACCCTCTGACAGTGCGGTTCTCCCTCAGGTCTGACCCTCTGACAGTGCGTTGCTCCCTCAGTACTGACCCTCTGACAGTGCGGTGCCCCCTCTGTACTGACCCTCTGACAGTGCGGCACTCCCTCATGACTGTCCCTCTGACAGTGCGGTATTCCCTCATTACTGACCCTCTGACAGTGCGGCGCTCCCTCAGTACTGACCCTCCGACATTGCGGTGCTCCCTCAGTACTGACCCTCCGACAGTGCGGTGCTCCCTCAGTACTGACCCTCTGCCAGTGCGGCGCTCCCTCAGTACTGACCCTCTGACAGTGCGGCACTCCCTCAGTACTGACCCTCTGACAGTGCGGCGCTCCCTCATTACTGACCCTCTGACAGTGTGACACTCCCTCAGTACTGACCCTCTGACAGTGTGGCACTCCCTCAGTACTGACCCTCTGACAGTGTGGCACTCCCTCAGTACTGACCCTCCGACAGTGCGGCTCTGCCTCAGTACTGACCCTCTGACAGTGCGGCACTCCCTCAGTACTGACCCTCTGACAGCGCGGCTCTGCCTCAGTACTGACCCTCCGACTGTGCGGCTCTGCCTCAGTACTGACCCTCCGACATTGCGGTGCTCCCTCAGTACTGACCCTCTGCCAGTGCGGCGCTCCCTCAGTACTGACCCTCCGACAGTGCGGCACTCCCTCAGTACTGACCCTCCGACAGTGCGGCACTCCCTCAGTACTGACCCTCCGACAGTGCGGCACTCCCTCAGTACTGACCCTCTGACAGTGCGGCTCTGCCTCAGTACTGACCCTCCGACAGTGCGGCGCTGCCTCAGTACTGACCCTCCGACATTGCGGTGCTCCCTCAGTACTGACCCTCCGACAGTGCGGTGCTCCCTCAGTACTGACCCTCTGCCAGTGCGGCACTCCCTCAGTACTGACCCTCCGACAGTGCGGCTCTGCCTCAGTACTGACCCTCCGACAGTGCGGCTCTGCCTCAGTACTGACCCTCCGACATTGCGGTGCTCCCTCAGTACTGACCCTCCGACAGTGCGGTGCTCCCTCAGTACTGACCCTCTGCCAGTGCGGCACTCCCTCAGTACTGACGCTCTGACAGTACGCCTCTGCCTCAGTACTGACCCTCTGACTGTGCGGCACTCCCTCAGTACTGTCCCTCTGACTGTGCGGCACTCCCTCATTACTGACCCTGCGACAGTGCGGCACTCCCTCAGTGCTGACCCTCTGACAGTGCGGCACTCTCTCAGTACTGACCCTCTGACAGTGCGGCACTCCCTCAGTACTGACCCTCTGACAGTACGGCTCTGCCTCAGTACAGACCCTCCGACAGTGCGGTGCTCCCTCAGTACTGACCCTCTGCCAGTGCGGCACTCCCTCATTACTGACCCTGCGACAGTGCGGTGCACCCCCAGTGCTGACCCGCCGACAGTGCGGTGCTCCCTCAGTACTGACCCTCCGACATTGCGGTGCTCCCTCAGGTCTGACCCTCTGACAGTGCGGTGCTCCCTCAGGTCTGACCCTCTGACAGTGCGGTGCTCCCTCAGTACTGACCCTCTGACAGTGCGGTGCCCCCTCTGTACTGACCCTCTGACAGTGCGGCACTCCCTCATGACTGTCCCTCTGACAGTGCGGTATTCCCTCATTACTGACCCTCTGACAGTGCGGCGCTCCTTCAGTACTGACCCTCCGACATTGCGGTGCTCCCTCAGTACTGACCCTCCGACAGTGCGGTGCTCCCTCAGTACTGACCCTCTGCCAGTGCGGCGCTCCCTCAGTACTGACCCTCTGACAGTGCGGCACTCCCTCAGTACTGACCCTCTGACAGTGCGGCACTCCCTCAGTGCTGACCCTCTGACAGTGCGGCGCTCCCTCAGTACTGACCCGCTGACAGTGTGACGCTCCCTCAGTACTGACCCTCTGACAGTGCGGCACTCCCTCAGTACTGACCCTCTGACAGTGTGGCACTCCCTCAGTACTGACCCTCGGACAGTGTGGCACTCCCTCAGTACTGACCCTCCGACACTGCGGCTTTGCCTCAGTACTGACCCTCTGACAGTGCGGCACTCCCTCAGTACTGACCCTCTGACAGCGCGGCTCTGCCTCAGTACTGACCCTCCGACTGTGCGGCTCTGCCTCAGTACTGACCCTCTGATAGTGCGGCGCTCCCTCAGTACTGACCCTCCGACTGTGCGGCTCTGCCTCAGTACTGACCCTCCGACAGTGCGGCGCTGCCTCAGTACTGACCCTCCGACATTGCGGTGCTCCCTCAGTACTGACCCTCCGACAGTGCGGTGCTCCCTCAGTACTGACCCTCTGACAGTGCGGCACTCCCTCATTACTGACCCTCTGCCATTGCGGCGCTCCCTCAGTACTGACCCTCTGACAGTGCGGCACTCCCTCAGTGCTGACCCTCTGACAGTGCGGCGCTCCCTCATTACTGACCCTCTGACTGCGGCACTCCCTCAGTACTGACCCTCCGACAGTGCGGCGCTCCCTCGGTACTGACTCTCGACAGTGCGGCGCGCCCTCAGTACTTTCCCTCCGACAGTGCGGCACTCCCTCAGTACTTTCCCTCCGACAGTGCGGCACTCCCTCAGTTTTGACTCTCCGACAGAGCGGCGACCCCTCAGTACTGACCCTCGGACAGTGCGGTGCTCCCTCAGTACTGACCCTCCGACAGTGAGGCACTCCCTCAGTACTGACCCTCCGTCAGTGCGGCACTCCCTCAGTACTGACCCTCCGACAGTGCGTCGCTCCCTCAGTACTGACCTTCCGACAGTGCGGCGCTCCCTCGTTACTGTCCCTCTGACAGTGTGGCACTCCCTCAGTACTGACCCTCCGACAGTGCGGCTCTGCCTCAGTACTAACCCTCCGACAGTGCCGCTCTGCCTCAGTACTGACCCTCCGACATTGCGGTGCTCCCTCAGTACTGACCCTCCGACTGTGCGGTGCTCCCTCAGTACTGACCCTCTGCCAGTGCGGCACTCCCTCAGTACTGACCCTCTGACAGTACGGCTCTGCCTCAGTACTGACCCTCTGCCAGTGCGGCACTTCCTCATTACTGACCCTGCGACAGTGAGGTGCTCCCCCAGTACTGACCCTCCGACAGTGCGGTGCTCCCTCAGTACTGACCCTCCGACATTGCGGTGCTCCCTCAGGTCTGACCCTCTGACAGTGCGGTGCTCCCTCAGTACTGACCCTCTGCCAGTGCGGCACTCCCTCATTACTGACCCTGCGACAGTGCGGTGCCCCCCCAGTGCTGACCCTCCGACAGTGCGGTGCTCCCTCAGTACTGACCCTCCGACATTGCGGTGCTCCCTCAGGTCTGACCCTCTGACAGTGCGGTGCTCCCTCAGGTCTGACCCTCTGACAGTGCGGTGCTCCCTCAGTACTGACCCTCTGACAGTGCGGTGCCCCCTCTGTACTGACCCTCTGACAGTGCGGCACTCCCTCATGACTGTCCCTCTGACAGTGCGGTATTCCCTCATTACTGACCCTCTGACAGTGCGGCGCTCCCTCAGTACTGACCCTCCGACATTGCGGCGCTCCCTCAGTACTGACCCTCCGACAGTGCGGTGCTCCCTCAGTACTGACCCTCTGCCAGTGCGGCGCTCCCTCAGTACTGACCCTCTGACAGTGCGGCACTCCCTCAGTACTGACCCTCTGACAGTGCGGCGCTCCCTCATTACTGAGCCTCTGACAGTGTGGCACTCCCTCAGTACTGACCCTCTGACAGTGTGGCACTCCCTCAGTACTGACCCTCGGACAGTGTGGCACTCCCTCAGTACTGACCCTCCGACAGTGTGGCACTCCCTCAGTACTGACCCTCCGACAGTGCGGCTTTGCCTCAGTACTGATCCCCTGACAGTGCGGCACTCCCTCAGTACTGACCCTCTGACAGCGCGGCTCTGCCTCAGTACTGACCCTCCGACTGTGCGGCTCTGCCTCAGTACTGACCCTCCGACATTGCGGTGCTCCCTCAGTACTGACCCTCCGACAGTGCGGTGCTCCCTCTGTACTGACCCTCTGCCAGTGCGGCACTCCCTCAGTACTGACCCTCCGACAGTGCGGCACTCCCTCAGTACTGACCCTCCGACAGTGCGGCTCTGCCTCAGTACTGACCCTCCGACAGTGCGGCGCTGCCTCAGTACTGACCCTCCGACATTGCGGTGCTCCCTCAGTACTGACCCTCCGACAGTGCGGCGCTCCCTCAGTACTGACCCTCTGCCAGTGCGGCACTCCCTCAGTACTGACCCTCCGACAGTGCGGCTCTGCCTCAGTACTGACCCTCCGACAGTGCGGCTCTGCCTCAGTACTGACCCTCCGACAGTGCGGCTCTGCCTCAGTACTGACCCTCCGACATGACGGTGCTCCCTCAGTACTGACCCTCCGACAGTGCGGTGCTCCCTCAGTACTGACCCTCTGCCAGTGCGGCACTCCCTCAGTACTGACCCTCTGACAGTACGCCTCTGCCTCAGTACTGACCCTCTGACTGTGCGGCACTCCCTCAGTACTGTCCCTCTGACTGTGCGGCACTCCCTCATTACTGACCCTGCGACAGTGCGGCACTCCCTCAGTGCTGACCCTCTGACAGTGCGGTACTCTCTCAGTCCTGACCCTCTGACAGTGCGGCACTCCCTCAGTACTGACCCTCCGACAGTGCGGCACTCCCTCAGTACTGACCCTCCGACAGTGCGGCGCTCCCTCAGTACTGACTCTCCGACAGTGCGGCGCTCCCTCAGTACTGACCCTCCGACAGTGCGGCACTCCCTCAGTACTTTCCTTCCGACAGTGCGGCACTCCCTCAGTATTGATTCTCCGACAGAGCGGCGACCCCTCAGTACTGACCCTCTGACAGTGCGGTGCTCCCTCAGTACTGACCCTCCGACAGTGAAGCACTCCCTCAGTCCTGACCCTCCGACAGTGCGGCACTCCCTCAGTACTGACCCTCCGACAGTGCGGCGCTCCCTCAGTACTGACCCTCCGACAGTGCGGCGCTCCCTCGTTACTGTCCCTCTGACAGTGCGGCACTCCCTCAGTGCTGACCCTCCGACAGTGCGGCTCTGCCTCAGTACTGACCCTCCGACAGTGCGGCTTTGCCTCAGTACTGACCCTCCGACATTGCGGTGCTCCCTCAGTACTGACCCTCCGACAGTGCGGTGCTCCCTCAGTACTGACCCTCCGCCAGTGCGGCACTCCCTCAGTACTGACCCTCCGACAGTGCGGCTCTGCCTCAGTACTGAGCCTCCGACAGTGCGGCTCTGCCTCAGTACTGACCCTCCGACAGTGCGGCTCTGCCTCAGTACTGACCCTCTGACAGTGCGGTGCTCCCTCAGTACTGACCCTCTGACAGTGCGGTGCTCCCTCAGTACTGACCCTCTGCCAGTGCGGCGCTCCCTCAGTACTGACCCTCTGCCAGTGCGGCACTCCCTCAGTACTGACCCTCTGACAGTACGCCTCTGCCTCAGTACTGACCCTCTGACAGTGCGGCACTCCCGCAGTACTGACCCTCCAACAGTGCGGCGCTCCCTCAGTACTGACCCTCCGACAGTGCGGCACTCCCTCAGTACTTTCCTTCCGACAGTGCGGCACTCCCTCAGTATTGACTCTCCGACAGAGCGGCGACCCCTCAGTACTGACCCTCTGACAGTGCGGTGCTCCCTCAGTACTGACCCTCCGACAGTGAGGCACTCCCTCAGTACTGACCCTCCGACAGTGCAGCACTCCCTCAGTACTGACCCTCCGACAGTGCGGCGCTCCCTCAGTACTGACCCTCCGACAGTGCGGCGCTCCCTCGTTACTGTCCCTCTGACAGTGCGGTGCTCCCTCAGTACTGACCCTCTGACAGTGCGGCACTCCCTTAGTACTGACCCTCCGACAGTGCGGCTCTGCCTCAGTACTGACCCTCCGACAGTGCGGCTCTGCCTCAGTACTGACCCTCCGACATTGCGGTGCTCCCTCAGTACTGACCCTCCGACAGTGCGGTGCTCTCTCAGTACTGACCCTCTGCCAGTGCGGCACTCCTTCAGTACTGACCCTCCAACATTGCGGTGCTCCCTCAGTACTGACCCTCCGACAGTGCGGTGCTCTCTCAGTACTGACCCTCTGCCAGTGCGGCACTCCCTCAGTACTGACCCTCTGCTGGTGCGGCGCTCCCTCAGTACTGACCCTCTGCTGGTGCGGCGCTCCCTCAGTACTGACCCTCTGACAGTGCGGCACTCCCTCAGTGCTGACCCTCTGACAGTGCGGCACTCCCTCAGTGCTGACCCTCTGACAGTGCGGCACTCCCTCAGTGCTGACCCTCTGACAGTGCGGCACTCCCTCAGTCCTGACCCTCTGACAGTGCGGCACTCCCTCAGTACTGACCCTCTGACAGTGCGGCACTCCCTCAGTACTGACCCTCCAACAGTGCGGCGCTCCCTCAGTACTGACTCTCCGACAGTGCGGCGCTCCCTCAGTACTGACCCTCCGACAGTGCGGCACTCCCTCAGTACTTTCCCTCCGACAGTGCGGCACTCCCTCAGTATTGACTCTCCGACAGAGCGGCACTCCCTCAGTACTGACCCTCCGACAGTGAGGCACTCCCTCAGTACTGACCCTCCGACAGTGAGGCACTCCCTCAGTACTGACCCTCCGACAGTGCGGCACTCCCTCAGTACTGACCCTCCGACAGTGCGGCACTCCCTCAGTACTGACCCTCCGACAGTGCGGCTCTGCCTCAGTACTGACCCTCCGACAGTGCGGCTCTGCCTCAGTACTGACCCTCCGACATTGCGGTGCTCCCTCAGTACTGACCCTCCGACAGTGCGGTGCTCTCTCAGTACTGACCCTCTGCCAGTGCGGCACTCCCTCAGTACTGACCCTCCAACATTGCGGTGCTCCCTCAGTACTGACCCTCCGACAGTGCGGTGCTCTCTCAGTACTGACCCTCTGCCAGTGCGGCGCTCCCTCAGTACTGACTCTCCGACAGTGCGGCGCTCCCTCAGTACTGACCCTCCGACAGTGCGGCACTCCCTCAGTACTTTCCCTCCGACAGTGCGGCACTCCCTCAGTATTGACTCTCCGACAGAGCGGCGACCCCTCAGTCCTGACCCTCTGACAGTGCGGTGCTCCCTCAGTACTGACCCTCCGACAGTGAGGCACTCCCTCAGTACTGACCCTCCGACAGTGCGGCACTCCCTCAGTACTGACCCTCCGACAGTGCGGCACTCCCTCAGTACTGACCCTCCGACAGTGCGGCTCTGCCTCAGTACTGACCCTCCGACAGTGCGGCTCTGCCTCAGTACTGACCCTCCGACATTGCGGTGCTCCCTCCGTACTGACCCTCCGACAGTGCGGTGCTCTCTCAGTACTGACCCTCTGCCAGTGCGGCACTCCCTCAGTACTGACCCTCCGACATTGCGGTGCTCCCTCAGTACTGACCCTCCGACAGTGCGGTGCTCTCTCAGTACTGACCCTCTGCCAGTGCGGCACTCCCTCAGTACTGACCCTCTGCTGGTGCGGCGCTCCCTCAGTACTGACCCTCTGCCAGTGCGGCACTCCCTCAGTACTGACCCTCTGACAGTGCGGCACTCCCTCAGTACTGACCCTCTGACAGTGCGGCACTCCCTCAGTACTGACCCTCTGACAGTGCGGCACTCCCTCAGTACTGACCCTCTGACAGTGCGGCACTCCCTCAGTACTGACCCTCTGCCAGTGTGGCACTCCCTCAGTACTGACCCTCTGACAGTGCGGCTCTGCCTCAGTACTGCATTGGGAATGTCAGTCTTGATTTTTGTGCTCAATTCCTGGACTGGGAGTTGAACCCTTGACCTTTTGCCTCAGAGGCGAAGGTGCCGCCCGCTGAGTGTGCCCACTCCTCTGGCTTCCTGCTGTGGTCCCAGAATCTCGCTTTGTCCTTAATGTTTCGCTGGTGTCGGGACTGCGTGACGTATCTCTTCGCTGCGGTGACATTGAGAGCATCGTGGGATAGTAATGGACCTCCACAGCTATGAAACGTCCTGTGGATCCGCATCCTGTGGAACCCTGAAAGCTTTGGGAATACAGTTCCGGAACTGTGCGGAGTCACAGGCCGAAGCAGACCCTTCGAGATGGGCTTCTGACCCTCGCACAGCTCCATCACCAAGCCCGTCCATTTCCACCTTCGTAACGTCACCCAACTCTGCCCCTGCCTCAGCTTCTGAGACTGTGCCCCCTCGTTCTAGACTCCCCCCGGGAGGGGAAACATCCTCTCACTATCCACCCTGTCAAGACCCCTCGGAATCTTATATGCTTCAATAAGATCACCCCTCATTCGTCTAAGCACCAGTTGGTCTTGACCCAACCTGCTCAACCTTTCCTCATTCAGACAACCCTCTTCATCCCAGGAATCAGCCCCCTCTCTTCCCACTCTCCCCAGACCCATTCTCCCCCCCCCCCGTCCCTTCCTCTCCTCTCCCCACTCAACCCCCACACACTTGTAGCACTGTGCACAGTTCTAGTCCATTTCCACTCTGCCCCCCGTCTCGGCTCATCGGCCGCTGAAACCCTCACCCGTTGCCTTCGTTCCCCCTCTGGACTCGACCATTCCCGACGCTCTCCCCACATTCCACCCTCCGTAAACTTCAGCTCATCCAAAAACTGCCGCTGACCCCCGCCCCGTGTCCTAACTCTCACTGAGTCCCGTTCACCCGTCACCCCCCTGTGCTCGCTGACCGACACCGGCTCCCGGTCCGGTAACACCTCAATTTTAAAATTCTCATCCTCGTTTTCAAATCCCTCCATGGCCCCTCACTCTCCACTCCCTATCTCTGTAACCTCCTCCAGGCCCTACAACCCTCCCTATCTCTGTAACCTCCTCCAGTCCCTACAACCCTCCCTATCTCTGTAACCTCCTCCAGTCCCTACAACCCTCCCTACCTCTGTAACCTCCTCCAGTCCCTACAACCCTCCATATCTCTGTTACCTCCTCCAGTCCCTACAACCCTCCCGATCTCTGTAACCTCCTCCAGCTCCTACAACCCTCCCTATCTCTGTAACCTCCTCCAGCCCCTACAACCCTCCCGATCTCTGTAACCTCCTCCAGCTCCTACAACCCTCCCTATCTCTGTAACCTCCTCCAGCCCCTACAACCCTCCCTATCTCTGTAACCTCCTCCAGCCCCGACAACCCTCCCTATCTCTGTAACCTCCTCCAGTCCCTACAACCCTCCTATCTCTGTAACCTCCTCCAGTCCCTACAACCCTCCCTATCTCTGTAACCTCCTCCAGCCCCTACAACCCTCCCTATCTCTGTAACCCCCCTCCAGCCCCTACAACCCTGCCTATCTCTGTAACCTCCCTCCAGTCCCTACACTCTTCCCTTTCTCTGTAACCTCCTCCTGCCCCTACAACCCTCCCTATCTCTGTAACCTCCTCCAGCCCCTACAACCCTGCCTATCTCTGTAACCTCCCTCCAGTCCCTACACTCTTCCCTTTCTCTGTAACCTCCTCCTGCCCCTACAACCCTCCCTATCTCTGCAACCTCCTCCTGCCCCTACAACCCTCCGAGATCTCTGCACTCCTCCAATTCCGGCCTCTTGACCATCCCCCGATTCCCATCGCTCCACCATTGGGGACCGTGCCTTCAGCTGCCTGGGGGCCCCGAGCTCTGGAATTCCCTCCGTAAACCTCTCCGCCTCTCTCTCCTTTAAGACACTCCCTAAAACGAACCTCTTTGACCGAGCTTTTGGTCGCCTTGTCCTGCGGCTTGATGTCAAATTTTGCTATATTACACTCCTGTGAAGCACCTTGGGACATTGTATTATGTTAAAGGTGCTATATAAATATAAATTATTGTGGATGTTGTTGTTTGAGGAAGTTTATTGTTTCTTCCGCACTATTTCTGAGCACAGTGTACCTGTCGTTTTCGGAGTGCTGTCCTGTTTTTTTTTGTCGAGTTGGGGGTAGGGGATTCAATAGTTCTGTGTCAAGTGAGTCGCCCGAGTCGCCGTGGGTGGCAGAAAAATTGTGGGAAAGGCAGTCGGCCGCAGGATGCTGGTATATGGTGGCTGCTCGGAGAGAGGGCCCTCGCTGACACGGCCCTCGCACGCCCACTGCACTTGTGGGAAGCCAAACCCTTGTGTGGTCGGAGATGTTCCGCCCGCAGAGTCACGTGTGCGCAGCCAACGGCTCCCGGCACCACTTCGACGCCCGCTACCCTGGCCAAGCCCACGTGTCTGCTCCTCCTGCTTGTCTCCGCGTAAAGAGAAGAGAGACTGGGGGGAACCTCCTGAACACAGCGATGGACGGTGAACTGAGGAGCAATCCCACAGACACCATGACGGCCAATGGCAGCGCCGTCCTCGCCCTGCTTTACGGCTCACTCCCCGTAGCCCCCTGCGAGTTTCTTTTCCCTGGCCCAACCTGATCGACCTTTCCTCATAAGATAACTCGCTCATCCCTGGAATCAGTCGGGTGAACCTGGTCTGAACTGCTTCTACTCCAATTATATCCTTTCTTAAATCAGGAGACTCAAACTGTACACAGTGCTCTAGATGTCGTCTCACCAATACCCTGTACAACTGTCGCAAAACTTCCCTATTTTAAATTCCATTCCCCTTGCAAAAAATACCAACGTTTCATTTGCCTTCCTAAATTATTTGCTGTACCTGCATCCCAACTTTTTGTGATTCATGTACCAGGACACCCAGATCCCTCTCTACATCAGAGTTCGACAGTCTCTCACCATTTAAATAATATAATGCTTTTTTATTCTTCCTGCCAAAATGAACGAGTTCACACTTTCCCACATTATGCTCCATCTGCCAAATTTTTGCCCACTCACTTAACCCAACTATAATCCCTTTACAAAAATAAAAGCAAAATCCTGCGGATGCTGGAAATTTGAAATAAAAATGAGAAACGCTGGAAATACTCGGCAGGTCTGGCAGCATCTGTGGAGAGAGAAGCAGAGTTAATGTTTCAGGTCAGTGCCCCTTCTTCAGAACTGGCAGATATAAGATATGTAAAAGATTTTAAGCATGTAAAGCGGGGGTGGGGCCCTTTACCTCCTCTTGACAACTTACTCTCCCACCTATCTTTGTGTCATCAGCAAATTTAGCAACCATATTCTGTCCCTTCATCTAAGTCATTGATACAGATTGTAAATAGTTGAGGCCCCAGCACTGATCCCTCTGGCTCTCCACTGGTTACAGCTTGCCAACCTGAAAATGATCCATTGATCCCTATACTCTGCTTCCTGTTAGCTATCCAATCCTTTATCCATGCCAATATGTTACCCCATACGTGTTGTGCTCTTATTTTGTGTAGTAACCTTTGATGTGGCACCTTATCAAATGCCTTTTGGAAATCCAAGTACACCACATCTCAGGTTCCCCCTTTATCCACCTTGCTTGTTACTTCCTCAAAGAACTCCAATAAATTAGTCAAACACGATTTCCCATTCACAAAACCATGTTGGCTGCCTGATTACATTGAGATTTTCTAAATGTCCTGCTATTACCTCCTTAATAATGGATTCCAGCATTTTCCTTATGACAGATGTTGAGCCAACTGGCCATAATTTCCTGGTGAGAGGCTCTCAATAAATATTCACTATGACAGCTACCTCGCCTACGCTTCCTCACACCCTGTTTCCTGTAAGGACTCCATCCCATTCCCCCACTTTCTCTGTCTCTGTGGCATCTGTTCTGATGATGCAGCATTGCACAATAGCGCTTCTGCTATGTCTTCCACTTCCCTCAACCGAAGACTCCCCCCTTCCCCCACTGTGGTTGACATGGCCCTCGACTGTGCCCGACCCATTTCCCGCTCTCAACCCCTTCCCCTCCCTCCCAGAGTCACGATAGGGTTTCCCTTGTCCTCGCTCTCCACCCCACCAGCCTCCGTACTCAACGGATCCCCCTCCGCCATTTCTGCCATCTCCAGGAACAGGACCTCATCTTCCGATTAGGCACTTTACAGCCTTCTAGACTCAGCACTGAGTGCAACAATTTCAGACTGGAATCTCCATTCCTCACTCTGTTTCCTTTTTCATTGCATGTTTTGGTCTTACTCTCGTGTTTCTCTCTGCACAGATGCCGTTAGACCTGCTGAGTATTTGCAGCATTTTCTGTTTTAATCCCATATGGTTTGTTAATTAGATTAGATTATTAGATTAGATTAGAGATACAGCACTGAAACAGGCCCTTCGGCCCACCGAGTCTGTGCCGACCATCAACCACCCATTTATACTAATCCTACACTAATCCCATATTCCTACCAAACATCCCCACCTGTCCCTATATTACCCTACCACCTACCTATACTAGTGACAATTTATAATGGCCAATTTACCTACCAACCTGCAAGTCTTTTGGCTTGTGGGAGGAAACCGGAGCACCCGGAGAAAACCCACGCAGACACAGGGAGAACTTGCAAACTCCACACAGGCAGTACCCAGAATCGAACCCGGGTCCCTGCAGCTGTGAGGCTGCAGTGCTAACCACTGCGCCACTGTGCCGCCCCGGCACTCACTATGTCCTGCCATCTTCAAAGATCGATGCACATGCACCCCCGGGCCCCTCGGTCCCTCCACACTCTTTAGAACTGTGCCATTAATTCTATATTACCACACCAAGACGCATCACCTCACACATGTCAGTATTAAACTCCATCTGCCACCTCTTTGTCCAGTCCTGCGAGCCTATCTATGTCCTGTTGCAGGCGGTTTATATCATCCGCACTGTTTGCCTCACCTCCAAGTTTGGTATCATTAGAAAATTTTGAGATTCTCCTCTGCATTCCAAAATCAAAGTCATTTAAATACAGCAAAAAAAAAAAAAGCAAGGGTCCCAACACTGACCCTTGGGGAACACTCACTGTCTACCATCCTCCAGTCTGAAAAAACAATCATTTGCTACGTCTCGCTGTTTCCTGTTGTTCCGAGAATTTTTTTTATCCAATTGGCCACTCCTTTTCCACGAGCCTCAATTTTGTTAACCAGCTTTTTATGCGGTACGCTGTCAAATGATTTCTATATAGACGACATCTACCGTATTCCCTTCATCAACCTTCTCTGTGACTTCATCAAAAAATCAATTAGACTAGTCAAGCATGATCTGCCTTTTACACATCCATTCTGGCTCTCCCTAATTAACTCAAACCTCTCCAGCGGCCTGTTGATTTTTTTTTTCTTTGATTATGGTTTCTAAAGCCTCACTCCCCACTGATGTTGAACGAGCTGGCCTGTACTTGCTGGGACTGTCCTTACACCCTTTCTTGAATAATTTGCCACTCTCCAATCCTCTGGCACCTCCCCTGTATCTAAGGAAGATTGGAAAATAGTCAATTGGTACCATTCCCCACAGCCTTGCAAATTTTCCCAGTCACACATTTATCCAGTTCCCTTTTGAAAGTTACTATTGAATCTGCTTCCACTGCCCTTTCAGGCAGCGCGTTCCAGATCACAACAACTCACTGCGTAAACAAACATTCCCTCAGGTTGTCCCTAGTTCTTTTCTCAACTGTGTCCCTCTGGTCACTGACCCTCCAGCCTCTATTTACCCGGGCAAAAACCCCTCCGCGGTTTTAAACAGCCCGATCCTCTGCTTTAAAGTCAGCATCACTGTACAGGGTCTGTTCCACAATAGGAGAACGGGAGGGTGTGGGGAAGTGGGGAATATCAGTCATTGTCTGAATTCTGATGCTTTTGGGCGATCACACTATCCCCAAATGGGAAGACGAGTTGGAATGAGAGAAACGTGGAAAGTGGTGAGAAGAGTGGGAGTTAGCCAGCAGGAAATGCCGCCGCCATCCAACAACTAGGAGACAGGCTGATTTACATTAATGCTTTTGTACTTATACTTGTCAGACAATGACTATTGCATGGTGCTCTCCTGTCCAACCACTGCTGGCAGTTCAAAACTGAAGATCAAAGTCAGATGCCGCAAGGAATGGCCCAGCAACAGGGCAGTTTCGTTACAGGGTCGTGACTGATCCACAAATCTTAAAACATGCTCGAGTAACACGAGCGACAGAGATCTCTGGAAAACCTTTTATTCACATTCAGCACATTACATGAGGTTTGATAAAGAAATTATACTAAACTTGTATAGAAACTTGGTCAGACCACACTCGGAGCACTGTGTACAGTTCCGGTCTCCATATCCCTCAGTTAGACCACACTCGGAGCACTGTGTACAGTTCCAGTCTCCATATCCCTCAGTTAGACCACACTCGGAGCACTGTGTACAGTTCCGGTCTCCATATCCCTCGGGTTAGACCACACTCGGAGCACTGTGTACAGTTCCGGTCTCCATATCCCTCAGTTAGACCACACTCGGAGCACTGTGTACAGTTCCGGTCTCCATATCCCTCAGTTAGACCACACTCGGAGCACTGTGTACAGTTCCGGTCTCCATATCCCTCAGTTAGACCACACTCGGAGCACTGTGTACAGTTCCGGTCTCCATATCCCTCAGTTAGACCACACTCGGAGCACTGTGTACAGTTCCAGTCTCCATATCCCTCAGTTAGACCACACGCGGAGCACTGTGTATAGTTCCGGTCTCCATATCCCTCAGTTAGACCACACTTGGTCACTGTGTACAGTTCCGGTCTCCATATCCCTCGGTTAGACCGCACTCGGAGCACTGTGTATAGTTCCGGTCTCCATATCCCTCAGTTAGACCACACTTGGTCACTGTGTACAGTTCCGGTCTCCATATCCCTCGGGTTAGACCACACTCGGAGCACTGTGTACAGTTCCGGTCTCCGTATCCCTCGGGTTAGACCACACTCAGAGCACTGTGTACAGTTCCGGTCTCCATATCCCTCAGATAGACCATACTTGGTCACTGTGTACAGTTCCGGTCTCCATATCCCTCGGGTTAGACCACACTCAGAGCACTGTGTACAGTTCCGGTCTCCATATCCCTCGGGTTAGACCACACTCGGAGCACTGTGTACAGTTCCGGTCTCCGTATCCCTCGGGTTAGACCACACTCAGAGCACTGTGTACAGTTCCGGTCTCCATATCCCTCGGGTTAGACCACACTCGGAGCACTGTGTACAGTTCCGGTCTCCATATCCCTCGGGTTAGACCACACTCAGAGCACTGTGTACAGTTCCGGTCTCCATATCCCTCAGATAGACCATACTTGGTCACTGTGTACAGTTCCGGTCTCCATATCCCTCGGGTTAGACCACACTCAGAGCACTGTGTGCAGTTCCGGTCTCCATATCCCTCAGATAGACCATACTTGGTCACTGTGTACAGTTCCGATCTCCATATCCCTCGGTTAGACCAAACCCGGAGCACTGTGTACCGTTCCGGTCTCCATATCCGTCAGTTAGACAACACTTTAGATTAGATTAGATTAGAGATACAGCACTGAAACAGGCCCTTCGGCCCACCGAGTCTGTGCCGACCATCAACCACCCATTTATACTAATCCTACACTAATCCCATATTCCTACCAAACATCCCCACCTGTCCCTATATTTCCCTACCACCTACCTATACGAGGGGCAATTTATAATGGCCAATTTACCGATCAACCTGCAAGTCTTTGGCATGTGGGAGGAAACCGGAGCACCCGGAGGAAACCCACGCAGACACAGGGAGAACTTGCAAACTCCACACAGGCAGTACCCAGAATTGAACCCGGGTGCTAACCACTGCGCCGCCCCACTCGGAGCACTGTGTACAGTTCCGGTCACTGTATTATAAAAAGGTTGGAGGTATTGGACAGCAAAAAAAAAGATTTACAATGATAATTCAGTAATGCAAGGTTATGCCTATCAGAATCAGACATCATCATCCGCTCTCTGGATTTGCTGCTGTTTCATTGCAGGCCGATCGACAAAGTGTGGCAGCGTGAGCGTGACAACAGGAATCAACAGTGGTGAAACAGGGATGTTCGACTTTCTTAGGCCAATGTCAAGCATTTTTAGATCTCACCCCTCTCTTAATCGAGCACCGTCTCCAGTCCAAACAGCCGTGCCAAGTAGTCAAAGCAGGGGATTCCGCAAATCCAGTAATGGTGGGTGCTGCAGATGTCGTTGTTCCATTTCTGCGCATCGAAACGTGAGCCCTTTGTGACGCAGCGCTCCTGTCCAAAATTGTTCGGTTCCCCTGTGTCCCAAAACCTGTCGGAAAAAATCAGCACCCGTGAGGGAGTTACTGGTGCGGTTAAAAATAGTCAGCCTTTCCTGGTCGAATATCCACCCCCTCTCACTCCCACAGTCTGCCCTGCTCGTGCCCCCAGGGTGCCTAACCTTGCTCCCTGTTATCAAGGCACCAGTTCAGCGGTAATCCCGGGAATGCCAATGTGCCTTTTTCTACAGGCCGTAAGAATAGAGACTTTCGGCCCTCAGGTCATTGTCATCTGTCCATAACCTCTGAAACTTGACCAAATTTCCCAGCATGCTTTGCCATGTCAAACAAGGCTTATTGAAGTCAAGTAACCCGCGAAAAGATGCGGGCTGCTTATTCTCCAGATAAACAAGGATTGCTGGACCGTGACGGCAGGCGGGTGAGGGGGGTGGGGGGGGGGGGGGGTGTGTGGAGGTGCAACACTTTTGAGGCCTGGAAGAGAGCTGAACACAAGAGACAACCACACCTCCAAGCTGTGCTTCGACTTCCAGTTAAATCGTGCCTTATTAAGAAATGTTTCCCGGAAGGCAGGAGCTAATTGATGTGTTGACCTTAGTGAAACACTTTTGTTTCACTAGTATAGGTAGGCGGTAGGGAATATGGGATTACTGTAGGGTTAGTACAAATGGGTGGTTCTCGGTCGGCACTGACTCGGTGTGCCGAAGGGCCTGTTTCAGTGCTGTATCTCGAAATAAATAAATAAATAAATGACGTACCAATCTGAACAATGAAAGCCCTGAATGGTGGTGAATCATAAAAACGTATCATTGGAGACGGTAAGGGAGACGATAGAGGAAAACCTCATTGATTATGGTCCCAGAAACATGTAAGTGAACAACATCAGGGCGGGCTTTCACCCCATGGTTTAAACAAAGAACTTGATGCCCCAATGGATATGTGGTATTAAGAACTTAGGGATGGCAATAGGGCTCAGTCAACACGATAATTCAGGTTCACCGCTGACAAAGGGGATTAAAGGGCAGAAACAGCACTTGGGCTGCAGTTGGAAAGAGGTGAGAACCATTCGCCTCAGACCGACAATCAACACGGACTGATCGTCCGCTAGTGCATGGTTAACTCTTGTAACATTAATGGTGGGCTGTCCACATCGCAGGGCTTTCTTCAGCGTTAATGTTAGATTGTGCGGAAGTGGTTTTGAATCATGAACCCGTAGACTCGAGGAACGGGGTCTTACAATGTGGCCGTTGCTGAAAAAGCTGCCATTTGTTTGCCCATTGCCAGCGACCCTGAGAAGGTGGCAACACCTTGAACCTCAGCAAGCGGATTTGGGTGACCGCGTGGCCACTTCAGCGGGCAGTTCAAAGACAAGTACATTGTGTTAAACTGGAATCGAACGCCAGTAAACTGAGCACTAGGCCAGGATTGCAGCTTGGGGCTCCCCTGCCCTGACCAAAAACAACTCACTCTGTCTCTAACGTTTCGCCATTCACCCAGCGGAAATCATTAACAACTTCCAGATCAGTTAGTCCAATCCAACGTTTCTTCATATCATATTCTGCTATGAAATCCTGCAATAAAAAAAGGGAAGAAGGCTCAGGGAAACCACCAGCGACGCACATGTGGCCAAAGCTGGACTTCCAAGACACTCCTCCCGGTCTCAGGTTGTTACCAAGAACACTGGCTGCCCCTTTTGTCTTAAATTAGTCCTTCATTCAAAAATCACTCACTCACAAGGAGGCGCTAGAACTTCAATCTGCAAACATAACTGGGGAGGAGCCTCTAACCCCTCTCTCTCACACTCCTGTATCTGGGGAGGTCCCTCTAACCCCTCTCTCTCACACCCCTGAATCTGGGGAGGTCCCTCTAACCCCTCTCTCTCACACTCCTGTATCTGGGGAGGTCCCTCCAACCCCTCTCTCTCACACTCCTGTATCTGGGGAGGTCCCTCTAACCCCTCTCTCTCACACCCCTGAATCTGGGGAGGTCCCTCTAACCCCTCTCTCTCACACTCCTGTATCTGGGGAGGTCCCTCTAACCCCTCTCTCTCACACCCCTGAATCTGGGGAGGTCCCTCTAACCCCTCTCTCTCACACTCCTGTATCTGGGGAGGTGCCTCTAACCCCTCTCTCTCACACTCCTGTATCTGGGGAGGTCCCTCTAACCCCTCTCTCTCACACTCCTGTATCTGGGGAGGTCCCTCTAACACCTCTCTCTCACACTCCTGTATCTGGGGAGGTCCCTCTAACCCCTCTCTCTCACACCCCTGTATCTGGGGAGGTCCCTCTAACCCCTCTCTCTCACACCCCTGAATCTGGGGAGGTCCCTCTAACCCCCCTCTCTCACACCCCTGAATCTGGGGAGGTCCCTCTAACCCCCTCTCTCACACTCCTGTATCTGGGGAGGTCCCTCTAACCCCTCTCTCTCACACCCCTGTATCTGGGGAGGTCCCTCTAACCCCTCTCTCTCACACTCCTGTATCTGGGGAGGTCCCTCTAACCCCTCTCTCTCACACCCCTGTATCTGGGGAGGTCCCACTAACCCCTCTCTCTCTCACACTCCTGTATCTGGGGAGGTCCCTCTAACCCCTCTCTCTCACACCCCTGTATCTGGGGAGGTCCCTCTAACCTCTCTCTCTCACACTCCTGTATCTGGGGAGGTCCCCCTAATCCCTCTCTCTCACACCCCTGTATCTGGGGAGGTCCCACTAACCCCTCTCTCTCACACCCCTGTATCTGGGGAGGTCCCTCTAACCCCTCTCTCTCACACTCCTGTATCTGGGGAGGTCCCTCTAACCCCTCTCTCTCACAATCCTGTATCTGGGGAGGTCCCTCTAACCCCTCTCTCTCACACCCCTGTATCTGGGGAGGTCCCTCTAACCCCTCTCTCTCACACCCCTGTATCTGGGGAGGTCCCTCTAACCCCTCTCTCTCACACTCCTGTATCTGGGGAGGTCCCTCTAACCCCCCTCTCTCACACTCCTGTATCTGGGGAGGTCCCTCTAACCCCTCTCTCTCACACCCCTGTATCTGGGGAGGTCCCTCTAACCCCTCTCTCTCACACCCCTGTATCTGGGGAGGTCCCTCTAACCCCTCTCTCTCACACTCCTGTATCTGGGGAGGTCCCTCTAACCCCTCTCTCTCACACCCCTGTATCTGGGGAGGTCCCTCTAACCCCTCTCTCTCACACCCCTGTATCTGGGGAAATCCCTCTAATCCCCCGCTATCTCTCACACTCCTGTATCTGGGGAGGTCCCTCTAACTCCTCTCTCTCACACTCCTGTATCTGGGGAGGTCCCTCTAACCCCTCTCTCTCACAATCCTGTATCTGGGGAGGCCCCTCTAACCCCTCTCTCTCACACCCCTGTATCTGGGGAGGTCCCTCCAACCCCTCTCTCTCACACTCCTGTATCTGGGGAGGTCCCTCTAACCCCTCTCTCTCACACCTGTATCTGGGGAGGTACCTCTAACCCCCTCTCTCTCACACTCCTGTATCTGGGGAGGTCCCTCTAACCCCCCTCTCTCACACCCCTGTATTTGGGGAGGTCCCTCTAACCCCCCTCTCTCACACCCCTGAATCTGGGGAGGTCCCTCTAACCCCTCTCTCTCACACCCCTGAATCTGGGGAGGTCCCTCTAACCCCTCTCTCTCACACCCCTGAATCTGGGGAGGTCCCTCTAACCCCTCTCTCTCACACTCCTGTATCTGGGGAGGTCCCTCTAACCCCTCTCTCTCTCTCACACTCCTGTATCTGGGGAGGTCCCTCTAACCCCTCTCTCTCACACCCCTGAATCTGGGGAGGTCCCTCTAACCCCTCTCTCTCACACTCCTGTATCTGGGGAGGTCCCTCTAACCCCTCTCTCTCACACTCCTGTATCTGGGGAGGTCCCTCTAACCCCCCTCTCTCACACCCCTGTATCTGGGGAGGTCCCTCTAACCCCTCTCTCTCACACTCCTGTATCTGGGGAGGTCCCTCTAACCCCTCTCTCTCACACTCCTGTATCTGGGGAGGTCCCTCTAACCCCTCTCTCTCACACTCCTGTATCTGGGGAGGTCCCTCTAACCCCTCTCTCTCACACCCCTGAATCTGGGGAGGTCCCTCTAACCCCCCTCTCTCACACCCCTGTATTTGGGGAGGTCCCTCTAACCCCCCTCTCTCACACTCCTGTATCTGGGGAGGTCCCTCTAACCCCTCTCTCTCACACCCCTGAATCTGGGGAGGTCCCTCTAACCCCCCTCTCTCACACTCCTGTATCTGGGGAGGTCCCTCTAACCCCTCTCTCTCACACCCCTGTATCTGGGGAGGTCCCTCTAACCCCCCTCTCTCTCTCACACTCCTGTATCTGGGGAGGTCCCTCTAACCCCTCTCTCTCTCACACTCCTGTATCTGCGGAGGTCCCTCTAACCCCCCTCTCTCACACCCCTGAATCTGGGGAGGTCCCTCTAACCCCTCTCTCTCACACCTGTATCTGGGGAGGTCCCTCTAACCCCCCTCTCTCTCACACCCCTGTATCTGGGGAGGTCCCTCTAACCCCCTCTCTCTCACACTCCTGTATCTGGGGAGGTCCCTCTAACCCCTCTCTCTCACACTCCTGTATCTGGGGAGGTCCCTCTAACCCCTCTCTCTCTCTCACACTCCTGTATCTGGGGAGGTCCCTCTAACCCCCTCTCTCTCACACCCCTGTATCTGGGGAGGTCCCTCTAACCCCTCTCTCTCACACTCCTGTATCTGGGGAGGTCCCTCTAACCCCCTCTCTCTCACACTCCTGTATCTGGGGAGGTCCCTCTAACCCCCCTCTCTCACACCCCTGTATCTGGGGAGGTCCCTCTAACCCCTCTCTCTCACACTCCTGTATCTGGGGAGGTCCCTCTAACCCCTCTCTCTCTCTCACACTCCTGTATCTGGGGAGGTCCCTCTAACCCCCTCTCTCTCACACCCCTGTATCTGGGGAGGTCCCTCTAACCCCTCTCTCTCACACCCCTGTATCTGGGGAGGTCCCTCTAACCCCCTCTCTCTCACACTCCTGTATCTGGGGAGGTCCCTCTAACCCCTCTCTCTCACACTCCTGTATCTGGGGAGGTCCCTCTAACCCCCCTCTCTCACACCCCTGAATCTGGGGAGGTCCCTCTAACCCCCTCTCTCTCACACTCCTGTATCTGGGGAGGTCCCTCTAACCCCCCTCTCTCACACCCCTGAATCTGGGGAGGTCCCTCTAACCCCCCTCTCTCACACCCCTGAATCTGGGGAGGTCCCTCTAACCCCCCCTCTCTCACACCCCTGAATCTGGGGAGGTCCCTCTAACCCCTCTCTCTCACACTCCTGTATCTGGGGAGGTCCCTCTAACCCCTCTCTCTCACACTCCTGTATCTGGGGAGGTCCCTCTAACCCCCTCTCTCTCACACTCCTGTATCTGGGGAGGTCCCTCTAACCCCCTCTCTCTCACACTCCTGTATCTGGGGAGGTCCCTCTAACCCCCTCTCTCACACTCCTGTATCTGGGGAGGTCCCTCTAACCCCTCTCTCTCACAATCCTGTATCTGGGGAGGTCCCTCTAACCCCTCTCTCTCTCACACTCCTGTATCTGGGGAGGTGCCTCTAACCCCTCTCTCTCACACCCCTGTATCTGGGGAGGTCCCTCTAACCCCTCTCTCTCACACCCCTGTATCTGGGGAGGTCCCTCTAACCCCCCTCTCTCACACCCCTGAATCTGGGGAGGTCCCTCTAACCCCTCTCTCTCACACCCCTGAATCTGGGGAGGTCCCTCTAACCCCTCTCTCTCACACTCCTGTATCTGGGGAGGTCCCTCTAACCCCCTCTCTCTCACACTCCTGTATCTGGGGAGGTCCCTCTAACCCCCTCTCTCTCACACTCCTGTATCTGGGGAGGTCCCTCTAACCCCCTCTCTCTCACACTCCTGTATCTGGGGAGGTCCCTCTAACCCCCTCTCTCTCACTCCTGCATCAGGGGAGATCCCGCTAACCCCCCTCTCTTACACCCCTGAATCTGGGGAGGTCCCTCTACCCCCCCCTCTCTCACACCCCTGAATCTGGGGAGGTCCCTCTAACCCCCTCTCTCACACTCCTGCATCAGGGGAGTTCCCGCTAACCCCCTACTCTCACACCCCTGAATCTGGGGAGGTCCCTCTAACCCCCCTCTCTCACACCCCTGAATCTGGGGAGGTCCCTCTAACCCCTCTCTCTCACACCCCTGAATCTGGGGAGGTCCCTCTAACCCCTCTCTCTCACACTCCTGTATCTGGGGAGGTCCCTCTAACCCCCTCTCTCTCACACTCCTGTATCTGGGGAGGTCCCTCTAACCCCCTCTCTCTCACACTCCTGTATCTGGGGAGGTCCCTCTAACCCCCTCTCTCTCACACTCCTGTATCTGGGGAGGTCCCTCTAACCCCCTCTCTCTCACTCCTGCATCAGGGGAGATCCCGCTAACCCCCCTCTCTTACACCCCTGAATCTGGGGAGGTCCCTCTAACCCCCCCTCTCTCACACCCCTGAATCTGGGGAGGTCCCTCTAACCCCCTCTCTCACACTCCTGCATCAGGGGAGTTCCCGCTAACCCCCTACTCTCACACCCCTGAATCTGGGGAGGTCCCTCTAACCCCCTCTCTCACACTCCTGTATCTGGGTTTCAATGTCTCATCTGAAAGACAACACCTCCAAAAGTTCAGTATTCCCTCAGTACTACCAATCTGATACTTCAGCACTCCTCCAGTACTAACCCTCCGACAGTGCAGCACTCCCTCAGTACTGACCCTCCGACAGTGCAGCACTCCCTCAGTACTGACCCTCCGACAGTGCAGCATTCCCTCAGTACTGACCCTCCGACAGTGCAGCGCTCCCTCAGTCCTGATCCTCCGACAGTACGGCACACCCTCAGTACTGATCCTCCGAAACTGCGGCGCTCCCTCAGTACTGACCGTCTGACAGTGTGGTGCTCCTTCAGTAATGTACCTCTGACAGTGCGGCACTCCCTCAGTAGTGACCCTCCGACAGTGTGGCACTTCCTCAGTACTGACCCTCCGACAGTGCGGCGCTCCCACAGTACTGACCTTCCGACAGTGCGGCACTCTCTCAGTACTGACCTTCCGACAGTGCGGCACTCCCTCAGTACTGACCCTCTGACAGTGCAGCGCTCTCTCAGTACTGACCCTCCGACAGTGCGGCGCTCTCTCAGTACTGACCCTCCGACAGTGCGGCACTGCCTCAGTACTGACCCTCCGACAGTGCGGCACTCCCTCAGTACTGACCCTCCGACAGTGCGGCACTCCCTCAGTACTGACCCTCCGACAGTGCGGCACTCCCTCAGTACTGACCCTCCGACAGTGCAACACTCCCTCGGTACTGACCCTCCGACTGTGCGGCACTCCCTCAGTACTGACCCTCCGACAGTGCGACACTCCCTCAGTACTGACCCTGCGACAGTGCGGCACTCCCTCAGTACTGACCCTCTGATAGTGCGGCGCTCTCTCAGTAATGTACCTCTGACAGTGCGGCACTCCCTCAGCAATGTACCTCTGACAGTGCGGCGCTCTCTCAGTAATGTACCTCTGACAGTGCGGCACTCCCTCAGTAATGTACCTCTGACAGTGCGGCACTCCCTCAGCAATGTACCTCTGACAGTGCGGCGCTCTCTCAGTAATGTACCTCTGACAGTGCGGCACTCCCTCAGTAATGTACCTCTGACAGTGCGGCGCTCTCTCAGTAATGTACCTCTGACAGTGCGGCGCTCTCTCAGTAATGTACCTCTGACAGTGCGGCACTCCCTCAGTAATGTACCTCTGACAGTGCGGCGCTCTCTCAGTAATGTACCTCTGACAGTGCGGCACTCCCTCAGTAATGTACCTCTGACAGTGCGGCACTCCCTCAGCAATGTACCTCTGACAGTGCGGCGCTCTCTCAGTAATGTACCTCTGACAGTGCGGCACTCCCTCAGCAATGTACCTCTGACAGTGCGGCACTCCCTCAGTAATGTACCTCTGACAGTGCGGCGCTCTCTCAGTAATGTACCTCTGACAGTGCGGTGCTCCCTCAGTCCTGTAAAATGGCGAGCGCCGGTCCTGGTTTATGAGGCTCGAATCTCGGGAGTGAGACTCGACCCCAATGGCCGTTTGAGCCCGAGCGCTGCCACGTGAGCTGAGGCTGATGCGACGTGAGGCCAAAGTGGAGGAAAGCAATCTTTTCCGAGGCGGCCTGAGGGATCTACGAGGCCCCTGGCTTCTACCTGACTGGAGAGGTAGGCCGAGAGTGACAACACCTACGGGACCGTGAGAGGTCGCCGTGATGGGTCCGAGGGCAGGTGTGTGCTACCATTACCGGAGGGGACGCACTTTGACCCTACCTGTTCACCCTGGGTCTTCACGATGGCGAGTGTGGCATGACTCATGCTGCAGGAGTTGTTGGCATTGAACCAATCTGTTTGGTTTGTTGAGAAGTAGTAGCAAGTCTTGTTAGACGCCATCCATCCATGAGGAAAGGTGATGTTGCATTCATCTGGAACAGGGACGCCAAGAAACAAGTCAACAGGAGGATGCGGGCAATTCACAACAACAACATGCATTTATGTAGCGTCTTTAACATTGTAGAAAGCCTCCCAGGGGTGCTTCACAGGGGTGTAAATCTGACTCAGAGCATGAAGATATTATAGAGGTGGGGTTGGCAGGTTGGAGGAGATATGGGCAGGTACAATTCTCATGTGGAACCCCGGTCAAATAGTTGGTGACCCTCCTTTTCAAGGTCCCTTCAATATTCACTCCCTCCACCACCGACGCACAGTGACAGCAGTGTGTACCATCTACAAGATGCACTGCAGCAACTCACCAAGGCTCCTTAGACAGCACCGCCCAAACCCGCGACCTCCACCAACTAGAAGGACAAGGGCAGCAAATACATGGGAACAGCACCACCTGCAAGTTCCCCTCCAAGTCACACACCATCCTGACTTGGAACTATATCATCCGTTCCTTTACTGTCGCTGGGTCAAAATCCTGGAACTCCCTTCCTAACAGCACTGTGGATACCTCAGGAAACAGAGAGTATGCACAAATGGGTCATTTTCTGGTTGGCAAGATGTAACGAGTGGTGTGCCACAGGGATCTGTGCTGGGGCCTCAACTTTTTACAATTTATATCAATGACTTGGATGAAGGGACCGAAGGTATGGTTACTAAATTTGCTGATGACACAAAGATAGGTAGGAAAGTAACTTGTGAAGACAACCTAAGGGGGCTGAAATGCTAACCTAAGGGAGCTCTGAGACGCAGAGGGACCTGGGTGTCCTCGTGCACGAATCGCAAAAGGTTAGTTTGCAGGTACAGCACGTAATTAGGAAAGCTAACAGAATGTTATCATTTATCACGAGGGGAATTGAATGTAAAAGTAGGGAGGTTATGCTTCAGTTATACAGGGCATTGGTGAGACCACATCTAGAGTACTGTGTATGTACTGCTCTCCTTATTGAAGGAAAGATGTAAATGCATTGGAAGCAGTTCAGAGAAGGTTCACTAGACTAATACCTGGAATGGGCGGGTTGTGTTGTGAGGAAAGATCGGACAGGCTAAGTTTGGATCCGCTGGAATTTGGAAGAGTAAGAGGTGACTTGATTAAAACAATTAAGATCCCGAGGGGTCTTGACCGGGTGGATGAAGCCAGCTCACCACGACCTTCCCAAGGGTAATTAGGGATGGGCGATAAATGCTGGCACAGCCAGGGATGCTCCCATTCCATCAGTGAACTAAACCAGCTAACATTTCACCCAATTTCAGACAGAATGAAAATGCGGCTTGCTCTAAAATAGGCAGCGATTGCAGAGGGAAATCGGACCTATTGTAGAATAGGTGAGCGATTGGAGAGAGAATTTCGGACTGTTTGTGAATGGCAGATAATTGGACAGGGAGGTTCACTGGCCCAGTCTCGCTCAACCATGCTTCCTTCAACTCGTTCTCGTACTTACTGTCAATCACAGTGTTCAACAATGTGCGGGCCCCAACTAACGTTTGGGTGTACATGAGATGTAATTGGCTGAAATTTGCCCTTAGCTGATTGTACTCTCCATCTAATTGGCTGTGGTTGGCCTGTAGATTCTTGTAGTCTTTATCTAATTGGCTGTGGTTGGCTTGTAGATTCTTGTAGTCTTTATCTAATTGGCTGTGGTTGGCTTGTAGATTCTTGTAGTCTTTATCTAATTGGCTGTGGTTGGCCTGTAGATTCTTGTAGTCTTTATCTAATTGGCTGTGGTTGGCCTGTAGATTCTTGTAGTCTTTATCTAATTGGCTGTGGTTGGCTTGTAGATTCTTGTAGTCTTTATCTAATTGGCTGTGGTTGGCCTGTAGATTCTTGTAGTCTTTATCTAATTGGCTGTGGTTGGCTTGTAGATTCTTGTAGTCTTTATCTAATTGGCTGTGGTTGGCCTGCAGATTCTTGTAGTCATTATCTAATTGGCTGGAGATGGCCTGCAGATTCTTGTAGTCTTTATCTAATTGGCTGTGGTTGGCCTGTAGTTCGCTGTAACTTTGGCTCATTTGATGGATTTTATTCAATTTGCATCCCAAGCCTAGAGTTCAGGGGATAAAGTTCAAGGTCAGCACCAAGGTTGCGACTTCCACCGTGTTATAACCCATAATCAGATTCGGAGGAGGTGTGTTTGGGGCCAACTATCTTCACAATTTGTCTTGATCAGTCCCTCAGCGTCCCAGTCCCCCCAGAAAAACCCAGTGACTTCCTCCAAACTGATTTCCCAGATAGAACCCTCCAATTCCCTCACACCCTCCTCCTGATCCTCTGGCCTTCCACCACCATCAAATTCACTCACACCCTCCTCCTGATCCTCCTCCCTCCCCAAACCATCGGAGGGTCAGTACTGAGGGAGTGTCACACTGTCGGAGGGTCATTACTGAGGGAGCGCCGCACTGTCGGAGGGTCAGTACTGAGGGAGTGTCACACTGTTGGAGCGTCAGTACTGAGGGAGGGCTGCACTGTCGGAGGGTGATTACTGAGGGAGCGCCGCACTGTCGGAGGGTCAGTACTGAGGGAGTGTCACACTGTTGGAGCGTCAGTACTGAGGGAGGGCTGCACTGTCGGAGGGTCAGTACTGAGGGAGGGCCGCACTGTCGGAGGGTCAGTACTGAGGGAGCGCCGCATTGTCAGAGGGTCAGTACTGAGGGAGCGCCGCACTGTCGGAGGGTCAGTAGTGAGGGAGTGTCGCACTGTCGGAGGGTCTGTACTGAGGGAGCGCCGCACTGTCGGAGGGTCAGTACTGAGGGAGTGTCGCGCTGTCGGAGGGTCAGTACTGAGGGGGTGCGGCATTGTCGGAGGGTCAGTACTGAGGGAGTGTCACACTGTTAGCGGGTCAGTACTGAGGGAGTGTCACACTGTCGGAGGGTCAGTACTGAGGGAGTGTCACACCGTCAGAGGGTCAGGACTGAGGGAGTGTCACACTGTTAGAGGGTCAGTACTGAGGGAGTGTCACACCGTCAGAGGGTCAGGACTGAGGGAGTGTCACACTGTTAGAGGGTCAGTACTGAGGGAGTGTCACACTGTCAGAGGGTCAGGACTGAGGGAGTGTCACACTGTCGGAGGATCAGTACTGAGGGAGTGTCACACTGTCGGAGGGTCAGTACTGAGGGAGTGTCACACCGTCAGAGGGTCAGGACTGAGGGAGTGTCACACTGTCGGAGGATCAGTACTGAGGGAGTGTCACACTGTCAGAGGGTCAGGACTGAGGGAGTGTCACATTGTCGGAGGGTCAGTACTGAGGGAGTGTCACACCGTCAGAGGGTCAGGACTGAGGGAGTGTCACACTGTTAGAGGGTCAGTACTGAGGGAGTGTCACACTGTCGGAGGATCAGTACTGAGGGAGTGTCACACTGTCGGAGGATCAGTACTGAGGGAGTGTCACACTGTCAGAGGGTCAGGACTGAGGGAGTGTCACACCGTCAGAGGGTCAGGACTGAGGGAGTGTCACACTGTCGGAGGATCAGTACTGAGGGAGTGTCACACTGTCGGAGGATCAGTACTGAGGGAGTGTCACACTGTCAGAGGGTCAGGACTGAGGGAGTGTCACACCGTCAGAGGGTCAGGACTGAGGGAGTGTCACACTGTCGGAGGATCAGTACTGAGGGAGTGTCACACTGTCGGAGGATCAGTACTGAGGGAGTGTCACACTGTCAGAGGGTCAGGACTGAGGGAGTCACACTGTCGGAGGGTCAGTACTGAGGGAGTGTCACACCGTCAGAGGGTCAGGACTGAGGGAGTGTCACACTGTCGGAGGATCAGTACTGAGGGAGTGTCACACTGTCGGAGGGTCAGTACTGAGGGAGTGTCACGCTGTTGGAGGGTCAGTACTGAGGGAGTGTCACACTGTCGGAGGGTCAGTACTGAGGGAGTGTCACACTGTCAGAGGGTCAGTACTGAGGCAGTGTCACACTGTCGGAGGGTCAGTACTGAGGGAGTGTCACACTGTCAGAGGGTCAGTACTGAGGGAGTGTCACACTGTTGGAGGGTCAGTACTGAGGGAGTGTCACACTGTCGGAGGGTCAGTACTGAGGGAGTGTCACACTGTCGGAGGGTCAGTACTGAGGGAGTGCTGCACTGTCGGAGGGTCAGTACTGAGGGAGTGTCACACTGTCGGAGGGTCAGTACTGAGGGAGTGTCACACTGTCGGAGGGTCAGTACTGAGGGAGTGTCACACTGTCAGAGGGTCAGTACTGAGGGAGTGTCACACTGTCGGAGGGTCAGTACTGAGGGAGTGCTGCACTGTCGGAGGGTCAGTACTGAGGGAGTGTCACACTGTTAGAGGGTCAGTACTGAGGGAGTGCTGCACTGTCGGAGGGTCAGTACTGAGGGAGTGTCACACTGTCGGAGGGTCAGTACTGAGGGAGTGCTGTACTTTCGGAGGTCTGTACTGAGGGAAAAAAACGAAAATGAAGACTTACAAATTGCCAGAACAATGACGGCAATAATTAGGACGATGCCAAAAAGAAGAGCCAGTAACCAAACGATCCAAGACCAGGACTTGTCTGTAAAAAGGACAGCACCATTAACAAGAATCATATCCTTTTATGAATGTCCTTCACACAAATGATCACCTCGCAACATCCGCTTGAAACCCTCAATCTGTGGGACTCGGCTCCCCCCGCACCCCGTCCCTAAATCTGTGGGACTCCTTGTCCCCATTTCTCAAGCCCAGTCATTGTAAAAACTGTCGCCATTATCCCCACTCTCCCCAATGGTCATTACCTGAGATCTCCACATGATGAATAGCCTTGCCGAACAGAGCCCCTCGTCTGTGCAGGTTACAGACCCAGTCCCCATTGTCTGCCTTATTTACTCCCCTGATGCTCAGGGTGTTCTGATTCACTGTCAGGCGGCCTCCACTCCTCACTTCATTATTGTTGTGAGTCCAGTAGAATTGATCGAGTGGCCGTGCATTAAATGCAATCACCGTCAGAACCAGAGTGGCGTCTTTTACAACCGGTTTCTTCGAATAGAAAAGCACTGCAGCAGAGCAGTCACAGGGTTAGATACAGAGTAAAGCTCCCTCTACACTGTCCCCATCAAACACTCCCAGGACAGGTACAGTACGGGGTTAGATACAGAGTAAAGCTCCCTCTACACTGTCCCCATCAAACACTCCCCAGGACAGGTACAGTACGGGGGTTAGATACAGAGTAAAGCTCCCTCTACACTGTCCCCCATCAAACACTCCCAGGACAGGTACAGTACGGGGGTTAGATACAGAGTAAAGCTCTCTCTACACTGTCCCCCATCAAACACTCCCAGGACAGGTACAGTACGGGGGTTAGATACAGAGTAAAGCTCCCTCTACACTGTCCCCCATCAAACACTCCCCAGGACAGGTACAGTACGGGGGTAAGATACAGAGTAAAGCTCTCTCTACACTGTCCCCCATCAACACTCCCAGGACAGGTACAGTACGGGGGTTAGATACAGAGTAAAGCTCCCTCTACACTGTCCCCATCAACACTCCCAGGACAGGTACAGTACGGGGGTTAGATACAGAGTAAAGCTCCCTCTACACTGTCCCCCATCAAACACTCCCAGGACAGGTACAGTACGGGGGTTAGATACAGAGTAAAGCTCCCTCTACACTGTCCCCCATCAAACACTCCCCAGGACAGGTACAGTACGGGGGTTAGATACAGAGTAAAGCTCTCTCTACACTGTCCCCCATCAACACTCCCAGGACAGGTACAGTACGGGGGTTAGATACAGAGTAAAGCTCCCTCTACACTGTCCCCATCAACACTCCCAGGACAGGTACAGTACGGGGGTTAGATACAGAGTAAAGCTCCCTCTACACTGTCCCCCATCAACACTCCCAGGACAGGTACAGTACGGGGGTTAGATACAGAGTAAAGCTCCCTCTACACTGTCCCCCATCAAACACTCCCAGGACAGGTACAGTACGGGGGTTAGATATAGAGTAAAGCCCCCTCTACACTGTCCCCATCAAACACTCCCAGGACAGGTACAGTACGGGGGTTAGATACAGAGTAAAGCTCCCTCTACACTGTCCCCCATCAAACACTCCCCAGGACAGGTACAGTACGGGGGTTAGATACAGAGTAAAGCTCCCTCTACACTGTCCCCCATCAAACACTCCCAGGCCCCCATCAAACACTCCCAGGACAGGTACAGCACTGGGATTGGCTGGGCAATTTGGAGCACTTCCTGCCAGCAATCAGGGGGAGCAGCTGCACCAATTGCAGAGTGGAGAGTGGAATAACTGCAAAGAGGTGACTATAGAGTGGAGACAGCTGCATTTACTGAGGAACTGTTGCACTTTTTCAAGGATTAAGAAGACCTGCAAGTCATTTTGGAGAGGTGGGTGTTGGAGCACCAGAGAACTGTTGGTTGTTTGGACTGTTGGGGGAGGGAGGAGGCACCAGAAGATCCAGGGGTGGGGCTGCCAAATTCTATAGGGAGCCCCTGTACGAGCTCTTGTGTTTATCTGCCATCCTGCACAGAAGGGGTTCCCTCCCCACCCCCAACTTTGTGGCTCGGGACGGCTGGAGCTGCCCGGCTGAAGACTATCTTTATACAACAACAGAAAAGGGAGAGAACCGGGCGGCTCTAGCCGACCCGGGCGAAGAGCCCTCCCCTAACTGGAAGATTGAACTGTAGACTCTGCAGGAAGGTGCTCCAACCACCAAGTGAACTGTAACATCCTCGCAGCTGTTCTCTCTCTTCCATCACTCGGCCACCTATCCTCTCCTCTCCTTTTCAACCCTAACCTCCTCTACTCCCATCCCCACCTCCCCCATCATATTGTTTGTGTTAAAGAAAACTGTCGTGTGCTTTGTTTCTTGGGGGTGGGCGTAGCTCTGCGACCCCATGGCAAGCCCCTCTTCGCCGGTGGCGGGGCCTTCCCGTACATATGCTGCTGCGGCTGCTGCAGCTGCACCTGTTGCCCCGTCACCGTTTGCTTTATTAACATCGAAGCATGGGGTCAAGAGCTACGTCCACCCGACCATGACGATAGAGGCATGCGTGAAAGCAATGGCCGAGGTTGTCGGCCCTTCGGCCATTGTTGCAGCCTCTAAAATGTATGGGAAGGCAGTGTTGTTCCTGAGGACCGAGCGGGCGGTGTCCCTGGCTCTGAGCAAGGGGCTCACCGTGGGCGGGACCTTTCTGCCAGTGGACCCCCGGGAGGCCACTGCGCAAAGGCTCATTCTATCCAATGTCCCGCCCTTCATTCCCGGTGAGCTCCTCCTTCCCCACCTGCACCATCTGGGGGAGGTAAAGACGGGGCTCACCCCAGTCCCGCTCGGTCTTCGGGAGAACAGCCTCCGACACGTCTACTCCTTCCGCCGCCAGTTATTCATGCAGCTGGCGCGGCAGGAGGTGACAGAGGGCCACTTCAATGTAGAATTCCAGGGGACGGCCTACCGCGTCTTCTGGACCTTGGACGGGGTGCGGTGCCATGTCTGTAAGGGGGTGGGGCATGTTCGTAAGAACTGCCCCAACCTCCCGGCTGCCAACTCCAACTCGGCGGCCCAGGGTGGCGACGCTGCACCTCCTCCCACCCCCCCTACACCTCCACCAGATACCATTCAGTCGGTACCGGAGGCTGTGGTTTTCACGGCCTCCGGCAGGGAGTGGGGTGACCGTCCAAGTGGAAGGAAGGCGCGGAGGAGAAATAAACATCGAGAGGCGCGTCCTCTGGACACCGTGACACTACCCGAGTCTGAGTTCAGCCCAAGGCCCGATCTCGGGAAGTCAACTTGCCCCAGGGCTGGGCTCAGGCCCAGGGTGAATAAAAAAAAAAGGAGAGTGTGGAGGTGGAGGCCTCTGATGATATGGAGGTCTCTGAGCCTCCGCACACAACTGGGAAAAAGAGGAGAAGGCAACCCTCCACAGAGGTAACAAGGGGCCCTGAGGCGCAGGGCACATCTGTTGGAGGAGAGCTGTCTCCTGTTTCGGGTCCCCAGGTTTCCCCTACCGCCACCACCAAGGCTGCAAAGTCCGGGCAGGAGCTCCCTATTCCTCAGGATGGAGGGGAGGGGAAGGCCCCGGTACTTGAGGCCCCTCTTGAAGGAGTAAGTGGGGCCCTGCTTGTGGTGGGGGAGCCTGGGGACTCCGCCCATTCTGCCACTGCTACTGGGTCGGGTGCCCTGAATGAAGGGGAGGGCGAGGCCCCAGAGGGTCAGCCCTCCCAGCCGGAGTCCACCACCAACCAGGAGACACCCGACCCAGTTATAACTGAGAATGCTGCCCCATCTGCTGGGCCTGTGGGTGCTGGCGGAGCGGGAGATAGCCTCCTCCCTCCGCCTCCAGTCTCGGCTCCGGCTGGTTTCCCGGAGTCCGGAACTTCTGTCTTCCCTGGACCACTCATTGGCCTGGGGACGGAGGTGGAGAGGGGGGTCCTGAACCGCTGGTGCCTACAGGCTCCAGTTTCACAATAGAACCCAGAGAGGACTCCTCCGCCATCGATCCTGGGGGTGGGATCGTGACGGAGGCGGGACCAGCTGGCGCGGCCGGGACGTTCGCCCCACAGTGTGCGGTGGGCATGTCGGCCGCTGGCGGTGACGACCCGGAGGAGGATGGGGATTCGGTGGGGGGCACGGAGGATGATCTTGATTCCATCGCCAGTGAGGTGGTGGAGTCCCTCGTGCCTCCCACCGAATCTCCCCTCATCCCCACGGCGGAACTCCGGGATTTCCTCGCGGTTTGCAGGGGCTGCCGCAATAAAGTTCAGCTGGCCCTCGACTGCTGGTCGAATCTGGCGCTGATCATCCAGTCCGTCCGTGCTGCCCTGAAGATAACGGGCAAGCGCGCGGACGTGAAACTGGTTGAGAGGCGCCGTTTTAATGTGTTCATCAATGGGTTGCTGGGGGAGTGGAGGGCCAGGTGCACTTCCACTCCCTCCTCACAGTGAGCTGTTGGTGACGGGTTTTAAGTACCTTTGACATGAAGATAACCATAGCCAGCCTCAACATCAACGGCAGCAGAGGGGCTCACCGCAGATTTCACAATCTCTCAGTCCTTAGGGAAGGGAGATACGCGGTGAACTTTCTGCAGGAAACCCACACCGTTCCGGGAGACGAAGCCACCTGGCTCCTGGAGTGGCAGGGGGGGGTCTACATGAGTCACCTCACCCCTATTTCTAGTGGGGTGGCTATCTTGTTGGCCCCGACTTTTCAGCCGGAGATCTTGGGGGTCAAGGAGCTAGTGCCGGGCCGCTTGCTCCACCTCGCCGTTCGCCTGGGTAGCGTGCCGCTCCACTTTGTGAACGTGTACGTGCCCAGGCCCGGCGCGTTGCAAGCGCGCTTCTTTGAAGAAGTGTCCGCTCTCTTGAGCTCCATCGATAGCGGCGAGTGCATCATCCTCGGGGGGGATTTTAACTGCACCGTTGAGGTGGGGGATCGCTCCGGTCCCCAGCGCGGCCAAGCGTCGGTGGAGAAGTTGAGGGGACTGATCAGCTCCCTTAACTTGGTGGACGTCTGGCGGAATCTCCATCCCGACTCCAGCGCCTTCACGTGGAGGTCTGGAGGAGGGGGGTCGCGAATCGACCGCCTCTACTTTTCGCAGGCGTACGTCTCCCGTGTCTCGGCGGCCTCCATGCGGCTGGTGCCGTGCTCGGACTACCGCCTGGTGTGGGCGGAGTTCACTCCGCTCCGCACGCGGGCCGGGTCCGCGTACTGGCACTTTAACAACCGGCTGCTGGAGGACGTGCGATTTCGGGACTCGTTCTGTCGATTCTGGGCCGACTGGAGAAGGAAGCAGGGGGACTTCCCCTCCTTGAGGCTATGGTGGGATGTGGGCAAGACTCACATCCGCGTCTTCTGTCAGGAGTACGCGAAGGGGTCGACCAAGAGGCGGGAAGCCGAGATCGGGCGCCTTGAGAGGGAGGTGCTCGACTTGGAATCCCGCCTCGGTCATGCCGTCGCGGACCCGGCCCTGTGGCAGGTGTACAAAGAGAAGGGCGCGCTGAGGGACCTGCAGCTCATCGGGTCCCGAGGCGCGTACGTGGGGTCGCGGATCCAGATCCTGGAAGATTTGGACCGCGCCTCACCCTTTTTCTACTCGCTGGTAAAATGGCGGGGGGTCTGTAAGCAGCTCATCGAGCTGCTGACCGACGACGGATCCTCCATCACGGATCCGGAGGGAATGGGCCTCCTGGTCCGGACGTATTACAGTGCGTTGTTCTCTCCGGATCCGTCCAGCGAGGATGCGCGCTGAGTTTTGTGGGAGGACCTGCTGCAGGTCAGCTCGGAGGGCGCCAAAGGATTGGAGGCTCCGCTCATGGCGGAGCTGACTGGCGTCCTCCACCAGCTCTCGAGGGGCAAATCCCCAGGGCTGGATGGGTTGACCGTGGATTTCTTTAGGGCGTTCTGGGACGTCCTGGGGGAAAGCCTGGCGACCGGGGAGATGCCCCTCTCGTGATGCAGGGCGGTCATTGTCCTGCTGCCAAAGAGGGGCGATCCCCGTCTGCTTAAAAACTGGCGTCCGGTCTCCCTCCTCAGCAAGGATTATAAGATCTTTGCCCAGGCTATGTCTACCCGCCTGGGCTCCGTGCTGGCCCACATGATCCACCCCAACCAGTCCTACATGGTCCCGGGCCGGTCCATCCAGGACAACATCCACCTGGTCCGGGACCTGATCCATCTTTCCCAGAGGACTGGTCAGTCGATCACCTTTCTTTCCCTCGATCAGGATGTGGGCGTCCCTGGCCAGGCCAGCATTTATTGCCGATCCCTAACTGAGTGGCTTGCTAGGCCATTTCGGAGGGCATGTAAGAGTCAACCAAATTGCTGTGGGTCTGGAATCACATGTAGGCCAGACCAGGTAAGGACAACAGATTCCCTTCCCTAAAGGACATTAGTGAACCAGATGGGTTTTTTACAACAATCGACAATGGTTTCAGGGCCATCATTAGACTAGCTTTTTTGATAAATTCCAGCTTTATTAATTGAATTCAAATTCCACCTTCTGCTGTGGTGGGATTTGAACCTATGTCCCCAGAGAAATACCCTGGGTCTCTGGGTTTCTATTCCAGTGACAATACCACTACACCACCGCCTCCCCATAAATATGTATATAAAGGGGGCCTGAGGAAATAAAGGCCCCCTCGACATAAAATATACAAAAAAGGGTTAGATACAGAGTTTTTAAAAAACAGGTTAGATCGAGAGTAAGCGTTCTTCTCCAAAACCTGTGATCTCCAACGAATAGACAAGGATTGGAAAATCCTGGAACTCCCTCTCGAACAGCACTGTGGGTGTACCTACCCCACACGGACTGCAGCGGTTCTAGAAGGCAGCTCACCACCACCTTCCCGAGCAATTAGGGATGGGCAATAAATGCTGGCCTGGCCAGCGATGCCCACATCCCACAAAGGAATAAAGTTCTGCACTTCTGCATCTCCTTTTTGTCGAAACAATAACAGTATTCTGACCCTAAACAGAACAGGAAATGAGATAGGTATGGGTGAGGACTGAAGTTGGCCCAATATTATGTCAGTAACTCGGAAATACATGTTGAAATATCACATTAGCAGGAGATGTAAGAGTTAGGTAAGAGTGAGTCACAGCGAAGAATCAAAATAGGAGTTCAGAAAAATGAAAGAGCTTGCATTGATATAGAGCCCTCCATTCATCCAGATAAAATAGTACTGAGGGAGTGCTGCACTGTCGGAGGGTCAGTACTGAGGGAGTGCCGCACTGTCGGAGGGTCAGTACTGAGGGAGTGCCGCACTGTCGGAGGGTCAGTACTGAGGGAGTGCCGCACTGTCGGAGGGTCAGTACTGAGGGAGTGCCGCACTGTCGCAGGGTCAGTACTGAGGGAGTGCCGCACTGTCGGAGGGTCAGTACTGAGGGAGTGCCGCACTGTCGGAGGGTCAGTACTGAGGGAGTGCCGCACTGTCGGAGGGTCAGTACTGAGGGAGTGCCGCACTGTCGGAGGGTCAGTACTGAGGGAGTGCCGCACTGTCGGAGAGTCAGTACTGAGGGAGCGCCGCACTGTCGGAGGGTCAGTACTGAGGGAGTGCCACACTGTCAGAGGGTCAGTACTGAGGGAGCGCCGCACTGTCGGAGGGTCAGTACTGAGGGAGTGTCACACTGTCAGAGGGTCAGTACTGAGGGAGAGCCGCACTGTCAGAGGGTCAGTACTGAGGGAGCGCCGCACTGTCGGAGGGTCAGTACTGAGGGAGTGATACACTGACGGAGGGTCAGTACTGAGGGAGTGTTGCACCGAGGGAGCGCCGCACAATTGGAGGGTCAGTACCGAGGGAGCGCCGCACTGTCGGGGAGCCAGTTCTGAGGGAGTGCCGCACTGTCGGAGGGTCAGGGCGCGAGAGTGCTCGGCTGTTGGAGATGAGACATTAAACTCGGGCCTCTCAGGTTGATTATAAAAGATCCTATTGCCAGTAATGAAAGAAGGACAGGGGGAGTTGCCCTGGCTCCAATATTGATCCTCAACTAACATCACAACCAGGCAGATTAGCTGCTCAATATCCCATTGCTGTTTGTGGGATCCTGCTGTGCACAATTTGGCTGCATTGTTTCCGATATTACAATGGTGAGCTGTGAAGTGCTTTGGGATGTCCTGAGGGATTGAACGGTGCATTCTGAACGGGAGTTCTGCCGTTGGTTTTCAGTATGAATGTGTGACCTTGCCCTGAATATTGGGGAGTGTTCCAAGACTGTGCTTTGGACCTCGTCACCATGGTGATACTGTCATAAGTTGTGAATGATTCAGAACCATGAATCAATTCATTGATTAAAGCACTGGAGTTGAGACAAGCTCTTGGCTTATGAATTGTATCTGTATCTCTATCTGTATCTTTGGCCTCCTTATCTCGAGAGACAATGGATAAGCGCCTGGAGGTGGTCAGTGGTTTGTGAAGCAGCACCTGGAGTGGCTATAAAGGTCAATTCTGCAGTGACAGACTCTTCCACAGGTGCTGCAGATAAAATTGGTTGTCGGGGCTGTTGCACAGTTGGCTCTCCCCTTGCGCCTCTGTCTTTTTTCCTGCCAACTACTAAGTCTCTTCGACTCGCCATATTTTAGCCCTGTCTTTATGGCTGCCCGCCAGCTCTGGCGAACGCTGGCGGCTCTCCCTCAGTAGTGACCCTCCGACAGTGCGACACTCCCTCAGTACTGACCCTCCGACAGTGTGACACTCCCTCAGTACTGACCCTCCGACAGTGCGGAGCTCCCTCAGTACTCAGTGGTGCCCTCAGCTCCCGGGTTGTGGAGCGCGGTTCGGACTCTCTATTCTGTGGTTGGGTGGGGGGTGGGGGGAGGGGGGAGGGTTCCATCCTGCACACACTTTATCAGCTGTACACTTTTGTCTCGCACTCACCATTTGTCAGGCTCAAGTTCCTGTTGTCAAAGCCTTCCGACCCCTTGCCGGCCATCTCAAAACTGTGACGATCGCCTTGGCACGGAGAACCTGTCCTCAACCTGCAGGCTTCCGATCGCTTTGGGACTCTTCCCGCCTTCGCACCAAACTGCTGACACTTGTCTGGTTTTGCCTCTTGTGGAGTCACTGCCTTAGTGCGGCAGCGTTTTGTTCAGCAGCTGTAGACAGTGATTCAAACATTCCTGGTGGGGAGGAGGTGTGGCTTTAACTAAAGGCTTCTGGAACAATTACGTAGTTTGCGATGTGTTTTTTTTTATATAAGTGATTACCGACAGTAAAATTTGAATCGCAAATGGCTTATGTGTTTTTATTTTCTGTTACTGAAGGCTTTATGCCTTCTATTCGGTATCTTGAATATAGCAGGGAGCAGAAATACAGCCTCACCACCAGACGTTAACCCCCTGTTATCCAGAGAGTGAAGAGGAAAGAGGGGAATTCGAGGGGTAGGGTAGGGTGGGGTGGGGACAGAAACAGAATCAAGAGTGATGCCCCCTCTGTAAATTCAAATCCCTGCTGCCCCTCTGTCCTATTCACCCTTCCCTCACTGACCTGGACTGGCTCCCAGTCCAGCAACGCCTCCATTTGAAAATTCACATCCTCATTTTCTTCGCTTTTTTTTTTTTACATCCTCTCACTCTTGTAAACTCCAGAGAGTATCGGCCCCATTTACTCAGCCTCTCGCCGTAGGACAGCCCTCTCATCCCAAAGACCAATCGAGTCGAGCTTCGCTGTGCTGCCTCCAAGGCAAGTATATCCGTCCTTCTGACAGCAGTGGTTGGGGTGGGGGATCACCAGGAAATGCGGAGAGAGGCAGGTGGATGGAATGAGCGATCAGAGACAGAGCCGGTGAGCAGTTTCAGCAGACGGGAGCAGGACGCCATTGTCCTTTAAGTGGTCTAGCCGGACCTGGCAGTGATGGGTTAAACCAGCTGTCCACCGTACCTGTTCAAGTCTGCGTTCAGGGAGCGGAGGTGTGGGCCGTACCAGGGCAGGGTGAGAAGGGGTAATGGTTTTAATAGGGACTAAGGGGGGTCAAAGGTGGAGGTGAGGGTGCGGCTTAGCAAATCAGTAGCTGCTGAAATGAGCTGGAGAATGGAAGGCCAAAGGCTAGACAGTTGGGAGTTTTGAAAGTGCAGTTGTAGCTGAATTGGGGGACGGATACTGCAGGAGGTAGAGTTGGGGTGTGGAAGGGGGGATGTAGGTGCAGAGCAACAGGAGGTGATGAGAGAGGGCCTGATCTGAGATTGTTACAATGGGAGTAGTGAGGCCAGGTGATGTCAAATTGCAGGCTGTGAATATGGGTTGGGGAGTTAACTGGGTTTGGCAGGGAGGGGGTGGGGGAGAGATTTAGGGAGGAACAGAGGGCAGTGAAGTCGGAAGAGGGGACATGATGAGATGAGGTGGAGGCTGAAATCACCGAGGACAAGAAGGTGCTCAGTGTAGAGGCTGAGGGAGGAAAGCAGTGACGTTATCTCGGTGAGAAAATGGTCAGTTTACTGGCGAGGGCAGTAGAGAACAAGGATTTTAAATGAGAGGTGAGAGGGTTGGAGAAAGGGGAGATGCTCAAAGGAGCACCCAGCCACAAACACCAACTTTTTCCAGATCAGTGAGCCCAGATCAACACTTCTCAAGATCACAATTTGATATCAAGCCCTGAAAGAAAAGAGAAAAATTCAGTGAAATCATTAGTAAACCTACATCTGGCCACAGATGGGCACACCCATACTGACATCATTCCAAGGAGATTGGCTTCCTGTTTTGTCACACAATTTTCCTAATGCGAACAAAAAGAGGTCAGAGGCTGGGAATCCTGCGGTGAGTAACTCATCTCCTGACTCCCCAAAGCCTGTCCACCATCTACAAGGCACAAGTCAGGAGTGTGATGGAATACTCTCCACTTGCCTGGATGGGTGCAGCTCCAACAACACTCAGGAAGCTCGACACCATCCAGGACAAAGCAGCCCGCTTGATTGGCACCCCATGCACAAACATTCACTCCCTCCACCACCGACACACAGTGACAGCAGTGTGTACCATCTACAAGATGCACTGCAGCAACGCACCAAGGCTCCTTAGACAGCGCCGCCCAAACCCGCGACCTCTACCAACTAGAAGGACAAGGGCAGCAAATACATGGGAACACCACCACCTGCAAGATCCCCTCCAAGTCACACACCATCCTGACCTGGAACTATATCGGCCGTTGCTTCACTGTCACTGGGTCAAAATCCTGGAACTCCCTTCCTCACCGCACTCTGGGTGTACCTACCCCACATGGACTGCAGCGGTTCAAGATGGCAGCTCACCACCACCTTCTCAAGGGCTATTAGGGATGGGCAATAAATGCTGGCCTGGCCAGTGACACCCATATCCCCTGAAATGAATTTTTTAAAATCCTCCACGGTGAGGGGAAAACCTCTGGGCAGATATGTTTCCCTCATTGGCACTAACTGATTCCAGGCCGCATCTTCCATGCATGTGTTAACACAGGTATCTGAGATTCCCTTCCATGCCGTGCTCCTCAACTTGGTTCAGAGGGGCTCAGTTGAAATGTCCCTGGATCAGGAGATCCCTGACATTCATCCTCACAAACCCTTCGTGCCCCGAGCTGTGCTTGGCCACATCGTTGTGCAGCCTGGGCATCTCTCTCTTCAGCGTCTTCTTTCTCTGCCTTCAGTTCCTCCTCCTCTCTCACCTCCTGACTCCTGCTCCTCCCTCCACCAGTCGTCTCCTTCCACGGCCTCACTGTCCTCAAGGTCCACACCACACTGGAGGGTTACGTTATGGAGAGCACCACAATGACTGAGAATATTGCAGTCGGGTTTTGGAGGGTAGTCCAGGAACGGTTGTTGTCCTAGTGAGCAGGTGACATTGGTTGTGAGAATGAAAGAGTCATGACAGCTGCCAGGAAAGCAAGCACCCACACATGGAGGAAGCTCATGTTGAGGGAATGGAAGCCCTTCCTATCGATGAATCTCACTGGCCCATTACTCAGTGCCTTGATGGCCATATGGGTGCAATCGATGGTGCCCTGCGCCTAGGGGGAATCCAGCGATGGCGGCGAAACACATTGCCCCATGTCCCTGCGAGGCCTTGTGTGTCGTGAAATGAATGTACCGGCCAGCCCTGGCGTCACTAGTGCGCACAGCTGATCCTTGGAAGGAGCAAAAATTGGAAAAAGTGCAAGGCCACAGTAGGTGCTCCTGAAGATTATCACTATACTCCTCACAGTTCACAAGACTTCCAAGCTTTTGTGTCAGCTGCAAATTTTGAACATGTGCCCTGCACACCCAATTCTAGGTCATTAATAGAAATCAAGAAAAGCAGGGGTCCCAACACTGTCCCCTGGGGAAATCCGCTGTATACTTTCCTCCAGAATGAAAAACATCCATTCCCAACTACATTCTAGTTCCTGTCAAACAGCCAACTTCACATCCATGATGCTAGTGTCCCTTTACTTCCATGGGCTCTAACTTTGCTCACAAGCCTGTTATGTGACACTTTGTCAAACGCCATTTGGAAGACCATCAACTACAATACCTTCCTCAGCTGCCCCAATAAAAAACTCCCAGCAATTTATTTAAATATGATTTAACCTGCTGGCTTTCCTTAACTATTCTCCACTGGCCCAAAGGACAGTTAATTTTGCCCAAATTATCATGTCTAAAAATATTATAAATGGATAAACTGATGGGTCTGTTGTGGCTGGGCTTATCCTTACACCCTTTTCTAAATCTCTGGAACAGGCAGTTAGAGTGTGTATGATACAATTTTCCCCCCCTCTGGCACTGGGTGTCACAGTGCGTGAGATAAACTGTACTTTACCCCTCTGGGACCGGGTGTCACAGTGTGTTAGATACACTGTCCTTTCCCCCTCTGGGACCGGGTGTCACAGTGCGTGAGATAAACTGTACTTTACCCCTCTGGGACCGGGTGTCACAGTGTGTTAGATACACTGTCCTTTCCCCCTCTGGGACCGGGTGTCACAGTGCGTGAGATAAACTGTACTTTACCCCTCTGGGACCGGGTGTCACAGTGCGTGAGATAAACTGTACTTTACCCCTCTGGGACCGGGTGTCATAGTGTGTTAGATACACTGTCCTTTCCCCCTCTGGGACCGGGTGTCACAGTGCGTTATAAACACTGTCCTTTCCCCCTCTGGGACTGGGTGTCACAGTGTGTTAGATACACTGTCCTTTCCCCCTCTGGGACCGGGTGTCACAGTGTGTTAGATACACTGTCCTTTCCCCCTCTGGGACTGGGTGTCACAGTGTATTAGATACACTGTCCTTTCCCCCTCTGGGACCGGGTGTCACAGTGCGTTAGATACACTGTCCTTTCCCTCTCTGGGACCGGGTGTCACAGTGCGTTAGATACACTGTCCTTTACCCCTCTGGGACCGGGTGTCACAGTGTGTTAGATACACTGTCCTTTCCCCCTCTGGGACCGGGTGTCACAGTGTGTTAGATACACTGTCCTTTCCCCCTCTAGGACCGAGTGTCACAGGGCGTTAGATACACTGTCCTTTCCCCCTCTAGGACCGAGTGTCACAGTGTGTTAGATACACTGTCCTTTCCCCCTCTGGGACCGGGTGTCACAGTGTGTTAGATACACTGTCCTTTCCCCCTCTGGGACCGGGTGTCACAGTGCGTTAGATACACTGTCCTTTCCCCCTCGAGGACCGAGTGTCACAGTGTGTTAGATACACTGTCCTTTCCCCCTCTGGGACCGGGTGTCACAGTGTGTTAGATACACTGTCCTTTCCCCCTCTGGGACCGGGTGTCACAGTGTGTTAGATACACTGTCCTTTCCCCCTCTGGGACCGGGTGTCACAGTGCGTTAGATACACTGTCCTTTCCCCCTCTGGGACAGGGTGTCACAGTGTGTTAGATACACTGTCCTTTCCCCCTCTGGGACCGGGTGTCACAGTGTTTTAGATACACTGTCCTTTCCCCCTCTGGGACCGGGTGTCACAGTGTATTAGATACACTGTCCTTTCCCCCTCTGGGACCGGGTGTCACAGTGTGTTAGATACACTGTCCTTTCCCCCTCTGGGACCGGGTGTCACAGTGTGTTAGATACACTGTCCTTTCCCCCTCTGGGACCGGGTGTCACAGTGCGTTAGATACACTGTCCTTTCCCCCTCGAGGACCGAGTGTCACAGTGCATTAGATACACTGTCCTTTCCCCCTCTGGGACCGGGTGTCACAGTGTGTTAGATACACTGTCCTTTCCCCCTCTGGGACCGGGTGTCACAGTGTGTTAGATACACTGTCCTTTCCCCACCTCTGGGACCGGGTGTCACAGTGTGTTAGATACACTGTCCTTTCCCCCTCTGGGACCGGGTGTCACAGTGTGTTAGATACACTGTCCTTTCCCCCTCTGGGACTGGGTGTCACAGTGTATTAGATACACTGTCCTTTCCCCCTCTGGGACTGGGTGTCACAGTGTGTTAGATACACTGTCCTTTCCCCCTCTGGGACCGGGTGTCACAGTGTGTTAGATACACTGTCCTTTCCCCCTCTGGGACTGGGTGTCACAGTGTATTAGATACACTGTCCTTTCCCCCTCTGGGACCGGGTGTCACAGTGCGTTAGATACACTGTCCTTTCCCTCTCTGGGACCGGGTGTCACAGTGCGTTAGATACACTGTCCTTTACCCCTCTGGGACCGGGTGTCACACTGTGTTAGATACACTGTCCTTTCCCCCTCTGGGACCGGGTGTCACAGTGTGTTAGATACACTGTCCTTTCCCCCTCTAGGACCGAGTGTCACAGGGCGTTAGATACACTGTCCTTTCCCCCTCTAGGACCGAGTGTCACAGTGTGTTAGATACACTGTCCTTTCCCCCTCTGGGACCGGGTGTCACAGTGTGTTAGATACACTGTCCTTTCCCCCTCTGGGACCGGGTGTCACAGTGCGTTAGATACACTGTCCTTTCCCCCTCGAGGACCGAGTGTCACAGTGTGTTAGATACACTGTCCTTTCCCCCTCTGGGACCGGGTGTCACAGTGTGTTAGATACACTGTCCTTTCCCCCTCTGGGACCGGGTGTCACAGTGTGTTAGATACACTGTCCTTTCCCCCTCTGGGACCGGGTGTCACAGTGCGTTAGATACACTGTCCTTTCCCCCTCTGGGACAGGGTGTCACAGTGTGTTAGATACACTGTCCTTTCCCCCTCTGGGACCGGGTGTCACAGTGTATTAGATACACTGTCCTTTCCCCCTCTGGGACCGGGTGTAACAGTGTATTAGATACACTGTCCTTTCCCCCTCTGGGACCGGGTGTCACAGTGTGTTAGATACACTGTCCTTTCCCCCTCTGGGACCGGGTGTCACAGTGTGTTAGATACACTGTCCTTTCCCCCTCTGGGACCGGGTGTCACAGTGCGTTAGATACACTGTCCTTTCCCCCTCGAGGACCGAGTGTCACAGTGCATTAGATACACTGTCCTTTCCCCCTCTGGGACCGGGTGTCACAGTGTGTTAGATACACTGTCCTTTCCCCCTCTGGGACCGGGTGTCACAGTGTGTTAGATACACTGTCCTTTCCCCCTCTGGGACCGGGTGTCACAGTGTGTTAGATACACTGTCCTTTCCCCCTCTGGGACCGGGTGTCACAGTGTGTTAGATACACTGTCCTTTCCCCACCTCTGGGACCGGGTGTCACAGTGTGTTAGATACACTGTCCTTTCTCCCTCTGGGACCGGGTGTCACAGTGTGTTAGATACACTGTCCTTTCTCCCTCTGGGACTGGGTGTCACAGTATGTTAGATACACTGTCCTTTCCCCCTCTGGGACAGGATATCACAGTGCGTTAGATACAGTGTCCTTTCCCTATCTGGGACCAAGTGTCACAGTGCAACAGATACACTGCCCTTACCCCGTCTGGGACCGGGTCTACAGTCCAACAGATACACTGTCCTTTCCCACTCTGGGACTGGGTGTCACAGTGTGTCAGATACACTGGTCTTTCCCCCTCTGGGTCCGGGTGTCACAGTGTGTTAGATACACTGTCCTTTCCCCCTCTGGGACCGGGCGTCACAGTGCGTAAGATACACTGTCCTTTCCCCCTCTGGGACTGGGTGTCACAGTACATTAGATACACTGTCCTTTCCCCTTCTGGGACTGGGTGTCACAGTATGTTAGATACACTGTCCTTTCCCCCTCAGGGACTGGGTGTCACAGTGCATTAGATACACTGTCCTTTCCCCCTCGAGGACCGAGTGTCACAGTGTGTTAGATACACTGTCCTTTCCCCCTCTGGGACCGGGTGTCACAGTGTGTTAGATACATTGTCCTTTCCCCCTCTGGGACCTGGTGTCACAGTGTGTTAGATACACTGTCCTTTCCCCCTCTGGGACTGGGTGTCACAGTGCGTTAGATACACTGTCCTTTCCCCCTCTGGGACAGGGTGTCACAGTGTGTTAGATACACTGTCCTTTCCCCCTCTGGGACCGGGTGTCACAGTGTATTAGATATACTGTCCTTTCCCCCTCTGGGACCGGGTGTCACAGTGTGTTAGATACACTGTCCTTTCCCCCTCTGGGACAGGATATCACAGTGCGTTAGATACAGTGTCCTTTCCCCATCTGGGACCAAGTGTCACAGTGCGACAGATACACTGTCCTTTCCCCGTCTGGGACCGGGTGTTACAGTCCAACAGATACACTGTCCTTTCCCCCTCTGGGACCGGGTGTCACAGTGTGTAAGATACACTGTCCTTTCCCCCTCTGGGACCGGGTGTCACAGTGCGTTAGATACACTGTCCTTTCCCACTCGAGGACCGAGTGTCACAGTGCATTAGATACACTGTCCTTTCCCCCTCTGGGACCGGGTATAACAGTGCGTTCGATACACTGTCCTTTCCCTCTCTGGGACTGGGCGTCACAGTGTGTTAGATCCACTGTCCTTTCCCCACCTCTGGGACCGGGTGTCACAGTGTGTTAGATAGACTGTCCTTTCCCCCTCTGGGACCGGGTGTCACAGTGTGTTAGATACACTGTCCTTTCCCCCTCTGGGACCGGGTGTCACAGTGCGTTAGATACACTGTCCTTTCCCCCTCTGGGACCGGGTGTCACAGTGTGTTAGATACACTGTCCTTTCCCCACCTCTGGGACCGGGTGTCACAGTGTGTTAGATACACTGTCCTTTCTCCCTCTGGGACTGGGTGTCACAGTATGTTAGATACACTGTCCTTTCCCCCTCTGGGACAGGATATCACAGTGCGTTAGATACAGTGTCCTTTCCCTATCTGGGACCAAGTGTCACAGTGCAACAGATACACTGCCCTTTCCCCGTCTGGGACCGGATCTACAGTCCAACAGATACACTGTCCTTTCCCACTCTGGGAATGGGTGTCACAGTGTGTCAGATACACTGGTCTTTCCCCCTCTGGGTCCGGGTGTCACAGTGTGTTAGATAAACTGTCCTTTCCCCCTCTGGGACCGGGCGTCACAGTGCGTAAGATACACTGTCCTTTCCCCCTCTGGGACTGGGTGTCACAGTACATTAGATACACTGTCCTTTCCCCTTCTGGGACTGGGTGTCACAGTATGTTAGATACACTGTCCTTTCCCCCTCAGGGACTGGGTGTCACAGTGCATTAGATACACTGTCCTTTACCCCTCTGGGACCGGGTGTCATAGTGTGTTAGATACACTGTCCTTTCCCCCTCTGGGACCGGGTGTCATAGTGTGTTAGATACACTGTCCTTTCCCCCCTCTGGGACAGGATATCACAGTGCGTTAGATACAGTGTCCTTTCCCCATCTGGGACCAAGTGTCACAGTGCGACAGATACACTGTCCTTTCCCCGTCTGGGACCGGGTGTTACAGTCCAACAGATACACTGTCCTTTCCCCCTCTGGGACCGGGTGTCACAGTGTGTAAGATACACTGTCCTTTCCCCCTCTGGGACCGGGTGTCACAGTGCGTTAGATACACTGTCCTTTCCCACTCGAGGACCGAGTGTCACAGTGCATTAGATACACTGTCCTTTCCCCCTCTGGGACCGGGTATAACAGTGCGTTCGATACACTGTCCTTTCCCTCTCTGGGACTGGGCGTCACAGTGTGTTAGATCCACTGTCCTTTCCCCACCTCTGGGACCGGGTGTCACAGTGTGTTAGATAGACTGTCCTTTCCCCCTCTGGGACCGGGTGTCACAGTGTGTTAGATACACTGTCCTTTCCCCCTCTGGGACCGGGTGTCACAGTGCGTTAGATACACTGTCCTTTCCCCCTCGAGGACCGAGTGTCACAGTGCATTAGATACACTGTCCTTTCCCCCTCTGGGACCGGGTGTCACAGTGTGTTAGATAAACTGTCCTTTCCCCCTCTGGGACCGGGTGTCACAGTGTGTTAGATACACTGTCCTTTCCCCCTCTGGGACCGGGTGTCACAGTGTGTTAGATACACTGTCCTTTCCCCACCTCTGGGACCGGGTGTCACAGTGTGTTAGATACACTGTCCTTTCTCCCTCTGGGACTGGGTGTCACAGTATGTTAGATACACTGTCCTTTCCCCCTCTGGGACAGGATATCACAGTGCGTTAGATACAGTGTCCTTTCCCTATCTGGGACCAAGTGTCACAGTGCAACAGATACACTGCCCTTTCCCCGTCTGGGACCGGGTCTACAGTCCAACAGATACACTGTCCTTTCCCACTCTGGGAATGGGTGTCACAGTGTGTCAGATACACTGGTCTTTCCCCCTCTGGGTCCGGGTGTCACAGTGTGTTAGATAAACTGTCCTTTCCCCCTCTGGGACCGGGCGTCACAGTGCGTAAGATACACTGTCCTTTCCCCCTCTGGGACTGGGTGTCACAGTACATTAGATACACTGTCCTTTCCCCTTCTGGGACTGGGTGTCACAGTATGTTAGATACACTGTCCTTTCCCCCTCAGGGACTGGGTGTCACAGTGCATTAGATACACTGTCCTTTACCCCTCTGGGACCGGGTGTCATAGTGTGTTAGATACACTGTCCTTTCCCCCTCTGGGACCGGGTGTCATAGTGTGTTAGATACACTGTCCTTTCCCCCCTCTGGGACTGGGTGTCACAGTGCGTTAGATACACTGTCCTTTCTCCCTCTGGGACTGGGTGTCACAGTGCGTTAGATACACTGTCCTTTCCCCCTCTGGGACTGGGTGTCACAGTGCGTTAGATACACTGCCCTGTCCCCCACTGGGACCGGGTATCACAGTGCGTTAGATACATTGCCCTTCTCCGCTCTGGGACCGGGTGTCACACTGCGTTAGATACACTGTCCTTTCTCCCTCTGGGACCGGGTGTCACAGTGCGTTAGATACACTGTCCTTTGCCCCTCTGGGACTGGGTGTCACAGTGCGTTAGATACACCGTCCTTTCTCCCTCTGGGACCTGGTGTCACAGTGCGTTTGATGCACTGTGCTTTCCCACTCTGGGACCGGGTGTCACAGTGTGTTAGATACACTGTCCTTTCCCCCTCTGGGACCGGGTGTCACAGTGCGTTAGATACAGTGTCCATTCCCCCTCTGGGACCGGGTGTCACAGTGCGCTAGATACACTGTCCATTGCCCCTCTGGGACTGGGTGTCACAGTGCGTTAGATACACTGTCCTTTCCCGCTCTGGGACCTGGTGTCACAGTGCGTTTGATGCACTGTGCTTTCCCACTCTGGGACCGGGTGTCACAGTGTGTTAGATACACTGTCCTTTGCCCCTCTGGGACCGGGTGTCACACTGCGTTAGATCCACTGTCCTTTGCCCCTCTGGGACTGGGTGTCACAGTGCGTTAGATACACTGTCCTTTCCCCCTCGAGGACCAAGTGTCACAGTGTGTTAGATACACTGTCCTTTCCCCCTCTGGGACCGGGTGTCACAGTGTGTTAGATACACTGTCCTTTCCCCCTCTGGGACCTGGTGTCACAGTGTGTTAGATACACTGTCCTTTCCCCTTCTGGGACTGGGTGTCACAGTGCGTTAGATACACTGTCCTTTCCCCCCTCTGGGACCGGGTGTCACAGTGTGTTAGATACACTGTCCTTTCCCCCTCTGGGACCGGGTGTCACAGTGTGTTAGATACACTGTCCTTTCCCCCTCTGGGACCGGGTGTCACAGTGTATTAGATATACTGTCCTTTCCCCCTCTGGGACCGGGTGTCACAGTGTGTTAGATACACTGTCCTTTCCCCCTCTGGGACAGGATATCACAGTGCGTTAGATACAGTGTCCTTTCCCTATCTGGGACCAAGTGTCACAGTGCGACAGATACACTGTCCTTTCCCCGTCTGGGACCGGGTGTTACAGTCCAACAGATACACTGTCCTTTCCCCCTCTGGGACCGGGTGTCACAGTGCATTAGATACACTGTCCTTTCCCCCTCTGGGACCGGGTGTCACAGCGTGTAAGATACACTGTCCTGTCCCCCTCTGGGACCGGGTGTCACAGTGCGTTAGATACACTGTCCTTTCCCCCTCGAGGACCGAGTGTCACAGTGCATTAGATACACTGTCCTTTCCCCCTCTGGGACCGGGTGTAACAGTGCGTTCGATACACTGTCCTTTCCCTCTCTGGGACTGGGCGTCACAGTGTGTTAGATCCACTGTCCTTTCCCCACCTCTGGGACCGGGTGTCACAGTGTGTTAGATAGACTGTCCTTTCCCCCCCTGGGACCGGGTGTCACAGTGTGTTAGATACACTGTCCTTTCCCCCTCTGGGACCGGGCGTCACAGTGCGTAAGATACACTGTCCTTTCCCCCTCTGGGACTGGGTGTCACAGTACATTAGATACACTGTCCTTTCCCCTTCTGGGACTGGGTGTCACAGTATGTTAGATACACTGTCCTTTCCCCCTCAGGGACTGGGTGTCACAGTGCATTAGATACACTGTCCTTTCCCCCTCGAGGACCGAGTGTCACAGTGTGTTAGATACACTGTCCTTTCCCCCTCTGGGACCGGGTGTCACAGTGTGTTAGATACATTGTCCTTTCCCCCTCTGGGACCTGGTGTCACAGTGTGTTAGATACACTGTCCTTTCCCCCTCTGGGACTGGGTGTCACAGTGCGTTAGATACACTGTCCTTTCCCCCTCTGGGACAGGGTGTCACAGTGTGTTAGATACACTGTCCTTTCCCCCTCTGGGACCGGGTGTCACAGTGTATTAGATATACTGTCCTTTCCCCCTCTGGGACCGGGTGTCACAGTGTGTTAGATACACTGTCCTTTCCCCCTCTGGGACAGGATATCACAGTGCGTTAGATACAGTGTCCTTTCCCCATCTGGGACCAAGTGTCACAGTGCGACAGATACACTGTCCTTTCCCCGTCTGGGACCGGGTGTTACAGTCCAACAGATACACTGTCCTTTCCCCCTCTGGGACCGGGTGTCACAGTGCATTAGATACACTGTCCTTTCCCCCTCTGGGACCGGGTGTCACAGCGTGTAAGATACACTGTCCTTTCCCCCTCTGGGACCGGGTGTCACAGTGCGTTAGATACACTGTCCTTTCCCACTCGAGGACCGAGTGTCACAGTGCATTAGATACACTGTCCTTTCCCCCTCTGGGACCGGGTGTAACAGTGCGTTCGATACACTGTCCTTTCCCTCTCTGGGACTGGGCGTCACAGTGTGTTAGATCCACTGTCCTTTCCCCACCTCTGGGACCGGGTGTCACAGTGTGTTAGATAGACTGTCCTTTCCCCCTCTGGGACCGGGTGTCACAGTGTGTTAGATACACTGTCCTTTCCCCCTCTGGGACCGGGTGTCACAGTGCGTTAGATACACTGTCCTTTCCCCCTCGAGGACCGAGTGTCACAGTGCGTTAGATACACTGTCCTTTCCCCCTCTGGGACCGGGTGTCACAGTGTGTTAGATAAACTGTCCTTTCCCCCTCTGGGACCGGGTGTCACAGTGTGTTAGATACACTGTCCTTTCCCCCTCTGGGACCGGGTGTCACAGTGTGTTAGATACACTGTCCTTTCCCCACCTCTGGGACCGGGTGTCACAGTGTGTTAGATACACTGTCCTTTCTCCCTCTGGGACTGGGTGTCACAGTATGTTAGATACACTGTCCTTTCCCCCTCTGGGACAGGATATCACAGTGCGTTAGATACAGTGTCCTTTCCCTATCTGGGACCAAGTGTCACAGTGCAACAGATACACTGCCCTTTCCCCGTCTGGGACCGGGTCTACAGTCCAACAGATACACTGTCCTTTCCCACTCTGGGAATGGGTGTCACAGTGTGTCAGATACACTGGTCTTTCCCCCTCTGGGTCCGGGTGTCACAGTGTGTTAGATAAACTGTCCTTTCCCCCTCTGGGACCGGGCGTCACAGTGCGTAAGATACACTGTCCTTTCCCCCTCTGGGACTGGGTGTCACAGTACATTAGATACACTGTCCTTTCCCCTTCTGGGACTGGGTGTCACAGTATGTTAGATACACTGTCCTTTCCCCCTCAGGGACTGGGTGTCACAGTGCATTAGATACACTGTCCTTTCCCCCTCGAGGACCGAGTGTCACAGTGCATTAGATACACTGTCCTTTACCCCTCTGGGACCGGGTGTCATAGTGTGTTAGATACACTGTCCTTTCTCCCTCTGGGACTGGGTGTCACAGTGCGTTAGATACACTGTCCTTTCCCCCTCTGGGACTGGGTGTCACAGTGCGTTAGATACACTGCCCTGTCCCCCACTGGGACCGGGTATCACAGTGCGTGAGATACATTGCCCTTCTCCGCTCTGGGACCGGGTGTCACACTGCGTTAGATACACTGTCCTTTCTCCCTCTGGGACCGGGTGTCACAGTGCGTTAGATACACTGTCCTTTGCCCCTCTGGGACTGGGTGTCACAGTGCGTTAGATACACCGTCCTTTCTCCCTCTGGGACCTGGTGTCACAGTGCGTTTGATGCACTGTGCTTTCCCACTCTGGGACCGGGTGTCACAGTGTGTTAGATACACTGTCCTTTCCCCCTCTGGGACCGGGTGTCACAGTGCGTTAGATACAGTGTCCATTCCCCCTCTGGGACCGGGTGTCACAGTGCGTTAGATACACTGTCCTTTCCCCCTCTGGGACCGGGTGTCACAGTGCGTTAGATACACTGTCCTTTGCCCCTCTGGGACTGGGTGTCACAGTGCGTTAGATACACTGTCCTTTCCCGCTCTGGGACCTGGTGTCACAGTGCGTTTGATGCACTGTGCTTTCCCACTCTGGGACCGGGTGTCACAGTGTGTTAGATACACTGTCCTTTGCCCCTCTGGGACCGGGTGTCACACTGCGTTAGATCCACTGTCCTTTGCCCCTCTGGGACTGGGTGTCACAGTGCGTTAGATACACTGTCCTTTCCCCCTCGAGGACCGAGTGTCACAGTGTGTTAGATACACTGTCCTTTCCCCCTCTGGGACCGGGTGTCACAGTGTGTTAGATACACTGTCCTTTCCCCCTCTGGGACCTGGTGTCACAGTGTGTTAGATACACTGTCCTTTCCCCTTCTGGGACTGGGTGTCACAGTGCGTTAGATACACTGTCCTTTCCCCCCTCTGGGACCGGGTGTCACAGTGTGTTAGATACACTGTCCTTTCCCCCTCTGGGACCGGGTGTCACAGTGTGTTAGATACACTGTCCTTTCCCCCTCTGGGACCGGGTGTCACAGTGTATTAGATATACTGTCCTTTCCCCCTCTGGGACCGGGTGTCACAGTGTGTTAGATACACTGTCCTTTCCCCCTCTGGGACAGGATATCACAGTGCGTTAGATACAGTGTCCTTTCCCTATCTGGGACCAAGTGTCACAGTGCGACAGATACACTGTCCTTTCCCCGTCTGGGACCGGGTGTTACAGTCCAACAGATACACTGTCCTTTCCCCCTCTGGGACCGGGTGTCACAGTGCATTAGATACACTGTCCTTTCCCCCTCTGGGACCGGGTGTCACAGCGTGTAAGATACACTGTCCTGTCCCCCTCTGGGACCGGGTGTCACAGTGCGTTAGATACACTGTCCTTTCCCCCTCGAGGACCGAGTGTCACAGTGCATTAGATACACTGTCCTTTCCCCCTCTGGGACCGGGTGTAACAGTGCGTTCGATACACTGTCCTTTCCCTCTCTGGGACTGGGCGTCACAGTGTGTTAGATCCACTGTCCTTTCCCCACCTCTGGGACCGGGTGTCACAGTGTGTTAGATAGACTGTCCTTTCCCCCTCTGGGACCGGGTGTCACAGTGTGTTAGATACACTGTCCTTTCCCCCTCTGGGACCGGGTGTCACAGTGTGTTAGATACACTGTCCTTTCCCCCTCTGGGACCGGGTGTCACAGTGTGTTAGATACACTGTCCTTTCCCTATCTGGGACTGGGTGTCACAGTGTGTTAGATACACTGTCCTTTCCCCCTCAGGGACTGGGTGTCACAGTGCATTAAATACACTGCCCTTTACCCCTCTGGGACCGGGTGTCAGTGCGTTAGATACACTGTCTTTTCTCCCTCTGGGACCGGGTGTCACAGTGCGTTAGATACACTGTCCTTTGCCCCTCTGGGACTGGGTGTCACAGTGCGTTAGATACACTGTCCTTTCCCGCTCTGGGACCTGGTGTCACAGTGCGTTTGATGAACTGTGCTTTCCCACTCTGGGACCGGGTGTCAGTGTGTTAGATACACTGTCCTTTCCCCCTCTGGGACTGGGTGTCACAGTGCGTTAGATACACTGTCATTTCCCCCTCTGGGACTGGGTGTCACAGTGCATTAGATACACTGTCCTTTGCCCCTCTGGGACCGGGTGTCACAGTGCGTTAGATACACTGTCCTTTCCCTCTCTGGGACCGGGTGTCACAGTGCGTTACATAAACTGTCCTTTCCCCCTCTGGGACCGGGTGTCACAGTGCGTTAGATACACTGTCCTTTCCCTCTCTGGGACCGGGTGTCACAGTGCGTAAGATACACTGTCCTTTCCCCCTCTGGGACCGGGTGTCACAGTGTGTTAGATACACTGTCCTTTCCCCCCTCTGGGACCGGGTGTCACAGTGTGTTAGATACACTGTCCTTTGCGCCCTCCGGGACCGAGTGTCACAGTGTGTTAGATGCACTGTCCTTTCCCCCTCTGGGACCGGGTGTCACAGTGCGTTAGATACACTGTCCTTTCCCCCTCTGGGACAGAATGTCACAGTGTGTTAGACACACTGTCCTTTACCCCTCTGGGACCGGGTGTCACAGTGTGTTAGATACACTGTCCTTTCCCCCTCTGGGACCGGGTGTCACAGTGTGTTAGATACACTGTCCTTTCCCCCTCTGGGACCGGGTGTCACAGTGCGTTAGATACACTGTCCTTTCCCCCTCTGAGACAGGGTGTCACAGTGTGTTAGATACACTGTCCTTTCCTCCTCTGGGACCGGGTGTCACAGTGTATTAGATACACTGTCCTTTCCCCCTCTGGGACCGGGTGTCACAGTGTGTTAGATACACTGTCCTTTCCCCCTCTGGGACCGGGTGTCACAGTGTGTTAGATACACTGTCCTTACCCCCTCTGGGACCGGGTGTCACAGTGCGTTAGATACACTGTCCTTTCCCCCTCGAGGACCGAGTGTCACAGTGCATTAGATACACTGTCCTTTCCCCCTCTGGGACAGGGTGTCACAGTGTGTTAGATACACTGTCCTTTCCCCCTCTGGGACCGGGTGTCACAGTGTGTTAGATACACTGTCCTTTCCCCCTCTGGGACCGGGTGTCACAGTGTGTTAGATACACTGTCCTTTCCCCACCTCTGGGACCGGGTGTCACAGTGTGTTAGATACACTGTCCTTTCTCCCTCTGGGACTGGGTGTCACAGTATGTTAGATACACTGTCCTTTCCCCCTCTGGGACAGGATATCACAGTGTGTTAGATACACTGCCCTTTCCCCGTCTGGGACCGGGTCTACAGTCCAACAGATACACTGTCCTTTCCCACTCTGGGACTGGGTGTCACAGTGTGTCAGATGCACTGGTCTTTCCCCCTCTGGGAGCGGGTGTCACAGTGTGTTAGATACACTGTCCTTTCCCCCTCTGGGACCGGGCGTCACAGTGCGTAAGATACACTGTCCTTTCCCCTTCTGGGACTGGGTGTCACAGTATGTTAGATACACTGTCCTTTCCCTATCTGGGACTGGGTGTCACAGTGTGTTAGATACACTGTCCTTTCCCCCTCAGGGACTGGGTGTCACAGTGCATTAGATACACTGTCCTTTACCCCTCTGGGACCGGGTGTCATAGTGTGTTAGATACACTGTCCTTTCCCCCTCTGGGACTGGGTGTCACAGTGCGTTAGATACACTGTCCTTTCCCCCTCTGGGACTGGGTGTCACAGTGCGTTAGATACACTGCCCTGTCCCCCACTGGGACCGGGTATCACAGTGCGTTAGATACATTGCCCTTCTCCGCTCAGGGACCGGGTGTCACACTGCGTTAGATACACTGTCCTTTCTCCCTCTGGGACCGGGTGTCACAGTGCGTTAGATACACTGTCCTTTGCCCCTCTGGGACTGGGTGTCACAGTGCGTTAGATACACTGTCCTTTCCCGCTCTGGGACCTGGTGTCACAGTGCGTTTGATGCACTGTGCTTTCCCACTCTGGGACCGGGTGTCACAGTGTGTTAGATACACTGTCCTTTCCCCCTCTGGGACCGGGTGTCACAGTGCGTTAGATACACTGTCCATTCCCGCTCTGGGACCGGGTGTCACAGTGCGCTAGATACACTGTCCTTTGCCCCTCTGGGACTGGGTGTCACAGTGCGTTAGATACACTGTCCTTTCCCGCTCTGGGACCTGGTGTCACAGTGCGTTTGATGCACTGTGCTTTCCCACTCTGGGACCGGGTGTCACAGTGTGTTAGATACACTGTCCTTTGCCCCTCTGGGACCGGGTGTCACACTGCGTTAGATCCACTGTCCTTTCCCCCTCTGGGACCGGGTGTCACAGTGTGTTAGATACACTGTCCTTTCCCCCTCTGGGACTGGGTGTCACAGTGCGTTAGATACACTGTCCTTTCCCACTCTGGGACAGGGTGTCACAGTGTGTTAGATACACTGTCATTTCCCCCTCTGGGACCGGGTGTCACAGTGTATTAGATACACTGTCCTTTCTCCCTCTGGGACCGGGTGTCACAGTGCGTTAGATACACTGTCCTTTGCCCCTCTGGGACTGGGTGTCACAGTGCGTTAGATACACTGTCCTTTCCTGCTCTGGGACCTGGTGTCACAGTGCGTTTGATGCACTGTGCTTTCCCACTCTGGGACCGGGTGTCAAAGTGTGTTAGATACACTGTCCTTTCCCCCTCTGGGACCAGGTGTCACAGTGCGTTAGATACACTGTCCTTTCCCCCTCTGGGACAGGGTGTCACAGTGTGTGAGATACACTTTCCTTTCCCCCTCTGGGACCGGGTGTCACAGTGTATTAGATACACTGTCCTTTCCCCCTCTGGGACCGGGTGTCACAGTGTGTTAGATACACTGTCCTTTCCCCCTCTGGGACCGGGTGTCACAGTGTGTTAGATACACTGTCCTTTCCCCCTCTGGGACCGGGTGTCACAGTGCGTTAGATACACTGTCCTTTCCCCCTCGAGGACCGAGTGTCACAGTGCATTAGATACACTGTCCTTTCCCCCTCTGGGACCGGGTGTAACAGTGCGTTCGATACACTGTCCTTTCCCTCTCTGGGACTGGGCGTCACAGTGTGTTAGATCCACTGTCCTTTCCCCACCTCTGGGACCGGGTGTCACAGTGTGTTAGATAGACTGTCCTTTCCCCCTCTGGGACCGGGTGTCACAGTGTGTTAGATACACTGTCCTTTCCCCCTCTGGGACCGGGTGTCACAGTGTGTTAGATACACTGTCCTTTCCCCCTCTGGGACCGGGTGTCACAGTGTGTTAGATACACTGTCCTTTCCCTATCTGGGACTGGGTGTCACAGTGTGTTAGATACACTGTCCTTTCCCCCTCAGGGACTGGGTGTCACAGTGCATTAAATACACTGCCCTTTACCCCTCTGGGACCGGGTGTCAGTGCGTTAGATACACTGTCTTTTCTCCCTCTGGGACCGGGTGTCACAGTGCGTTAGATACACTGTCCTTTGCCCCTCTGGGACTGGGTGTCACAGTGCGTTAGATACACTGTCCTTTCCCGCTCTGGGACCTGGTGTCACAGTGCGTTTGATGAACTGTGCTTTCCCACTCTGGGACCGGGTGTCAGTGTGTTAGATACACTGTCCTTTCCCCCTCTGGGACTGGGTGTCACAGTGCGTTAGATACACTGTCATTTCCCCCTCTGGGACTGGGTGTCACAGTGCATTAGATACACTGTCCTTTGCCCCTCTGGGACCGGGTGTCACAGTGCGTTAGATACACTGTCCTTTCCCTCTCTGGGACCGGGTGTCACAGTGCGTTACATAAACTGTCCTTTCCCCCTCTGGGACCGGGTGTCACAGTGCGTTAGATACACTGTCCTTTCCCTCTCTGGGACCGGGTGTCACAGTGCGTAAGATACACTGTCCTTTCCCCCTCTGGGACCGGGTGTCACAGTGTGTTAGATACACTGTCCTTTCCCCCCTCTGGGACCGGGTGTCACAGTGTGTTAGATACACTGTCCTTTGCGCCCTCCGGGACCGAGTGTCACAGTGTGTTAGATGCACTGTCCTTTCCCCCTCTGGGACCGGGTGTCACAGTGCGTTAGATACACTGTCCTTTCCCCCTCTGGGACAGAATGTCACAGTGTGTTAGACACACTGTCCTTTACCCCTCTGGGACCGGGTGTCACAGTGTGTTAGATACACTGTCCTTTCCCCCTCTGGGACCGGGTGTCACAGTGTGTTAGATACACTGTCCTTTCCCCCTCTGGGACCGGGTGTCACAGTGCGTTAGATACACTGTCCTTTCCCCCTCTGAGACAGGGTGTCACAGTGTGTTAGATACACTGTCCTTTCCTCCTCTGGGACCGGGTGTCACAGTGTATTAGATACACTGTCCTTTCCCCCTCTGGGACCGGGTGTCACAGTGTGTTAGATACACTGTCCTTTCCCCCTCTGGGACCGGGTGTCACAGTGTGTTAGATACACTGTCCTTACCCCCTCTGGGACCGGGTGTCACAGTGCGTTAGATACACTGTCCTTTCCCCCTCGAGGACCGAGTGTCACAGTGCATTAGATACACTGTCCTTTCCCCCTCTGGGACAGGGTGTCACAGTGTGTTAGATACACTGTCCTTTCCCCCTCTGGGACCGGGTGTCACAGTGTGTTAGATACACTGTCCTTTCCCCCTCTGGGACCGGGTGTCACAGTGTGTTAGATACACTGTCCTTTCCCCACCTCTGGGACCGGGTGTCACAGTGTGTTAGATACACTGTCCTTTCTCCCTCTGGGACTGGGTGTCACAGTATGTTAGATACACTGTCCTTTCCCCCTCTGGGACAGGATATCACAGTGTGTTAGATACACTGCCCTTTCCCCGTCTGGGACCGGGTCTACAGTCCAACAGATACACTGTCCTTTCCCACTCTGGGACTGGGTGTCACAGTGTGTCAGATGCACTGGTCTTTCCCCCTCTGGGAGCGGGTGTCACAGTGTGTTAGATACACTGTCCTTTCCCCCTCTGGGACCGGGCGTCACAGTGCGTAAGATACACTGTCCTTTCCCCTTCTGGGACTGGGTGTCACAGTATGTTAGATACACTGTCCTTTCCCTATCTGGGACTGGGTGTCACAGTGTGTTAGATACACTGTCCTTTCCCCCTCAGGGACTGGGTGTCACAGTGCATTAGATACACTGTCCTTTACCCCTCTGGGACCGGGTGTCATAGTGTGTTAGATACACTGTCCTTTCCCCCTCTGGGACTGGGTGTCACAGTGCGTTAGATACACTGTCCTTTCCCCCTCTGGGACTGGGTGTCACAGTGCGTTAGATACACTGCCCTGTCCCCCACTGGGACCGGGTATCACAGTGCGTTAGATACATTGCCCTTCTCCGCTCAGGGACCGGGTGTCACACTGCGTTAGATACACTGTCCTTTCTCCCTCTGGGACCGGGTGTCACAGTGCGTTAGATACACTGTCCTTTGCCCCTCTGGGACTGGGTGTCACAGTGCGTTAGATACACTGTCCTTTCCCGCTCTGGGACCTGGTGTCACAGTGCGTTTGATGCACTGTGCTTTCCCACTCTGGGACCGGGTGTCACAGTGTGTTAGATACACTGTCCTTTCCCCCTCTGGGACCGGGTGTCACAGTGCGTTAGATACACTGTCCATTCCCGCTCTGGGACCGGGTGTCACAGTGCGCTAGATACACTGTCCTTTGCCCCTCTGGGACTGGGTGTCACAGTGCGTTAGATACACTGTCCTTTCCCGCTCTGGGACCTGGTGTCACAGTGCGTTTGATGCACTGTGCTTTCCCACTCTGGGACCGGGTGTCACAGTGTGTTAGATACACTGTCCTTTGCCCCTCTGGGACCGGGTGTCACACTGCGTTAGATCCACTGTCCTTTCCCCCTCTGGGACCGGGTGTCACAGTGTGTTAGATACACTGTCCTTTCCCCCTCTGGGACTGGGTGTCACAGTGCGTTAGATACACTGTCCTTTCCCACTCTGGGACAGGGTGTCACAGTGTGTTAGATACACTGTCATTTCCCCCTCTGGGACCGGGTGTCACAGTGTATTAGATACACTGTCCTTTCTCCCTCTGGGACCGGGTGTCACAGTGCGTTAGATACACTGTCCTTTGCCCCTCTGGGACTGGGTGTCACAGTGCGTTAGATACACTGTCCTTTCCTGCTCTGGGACCTGGTGTCACAGTGCGTTTGATGCACTGTGCTTTCCCACTCTGGGACCGGGTGTCAAAGTGTGTTAGATACACTGTCCTTTCCCCCTCTGGGACCAGGTGTCACAGTGCGTTAGATACACTGTCCTTTCCCCCTCTGGGACAGGGTGTCACAGTGTGTGAGATACACTTTCCTTTCCCCCTCTGGGACCGGGTGTCACAGTGTATTAGATACACTGTCCTTTCCCCCTCTGGGACCGGGTGTCACAGTGTGTTAGATACACTGTCCTTTCCCCCTCTGGGACCGGGTGTCACAGTGTGTTAGATACACTGTCCTTTCCCCCTCTGGGACCGGGTGTCACAGTGCGTTAGATACACTGTCCTTTCCCCCTCGAGGACCGAGTGTCACAGTGCATTAGATACACTGTCCTTTCCCCCTCTGGGACAGGGTGTCACAGTGTGTTAGATACACTGTCCTTTCCCCCTCTGGGACCGGGTGTCACAGTGTGTTAGATACACTGTCCTTTCCCCCTCTGGGACCGGGTGTCACAGTGTGTTAGAGACACTGTCCTTTCCCCACCTCTGGGACCGGGTGTCACAGTGTGTTAGATACACTGTCCTTTCTCCCTCTGGGACTGGGTGTCACAGTATGTTAGATACACTGTCCTTTCCCCCTCTGGGACAGGATATCACAGTGTGTCAGATACACTGTCCTTTCCCCCTCTGGGACTGGGTGTCACAGTGCGTTAGATACACTGTCCTTTCCCCCTCTGGGACAGGGTGTCACAGTGTGTTAGATACACTGTCATTTCCCCCTCTGGGACCGGGTGTCACAGTGTATTAGATACACTGTCCTTTCCCCCTCTGGGACCGGGTGTCACAGTGTGTTAGATACACTGTCCTTTCCCCCTCTGGGACCGGGTGTCACAGTGCGTTAGATACACTGTCCTTTCCCCCTCGAAGACCGAGTGTCACAGTGTGTTAGATACACTGTCCTTTCCCCCTCTGGGACCGGGTGTCACAGTGTGTTAGATACACTGTCCTTTCCCCCTCTGGGACCGGGTGTCACAGTGTGTTAGATACACTGTCCTTTCCCCCTCTGGGACCGGGTGTCACAGTGTGTTAGATACACTGTCCTTTCCCCACCTCTGGGACCGGGTGTCACAGTGTGTTAGATACACTGTCCTTTCTCCCTCTGGGACTGGGTGTCACAGTGTGTTAGATACACTGTCCTTTCTCCCTCTGGGACTGGGTGTCACAGTATGTTAGATACACTGTCCTTTCCCCCTCTGGGACAGGATATCACAGTGTGTTAGATACAGTGTCCTTTCCCTATCTGGGACCAAGTGTCACAGTGCAACAGATACACTGCCCTTTCCCCGTCTGGGACCGGGTCTACAGTCCAACAGATACACTGTCCTTTCCCACTCTGGGACTGGGTGTCACAGTGTGTCAGATGCACTGGTCTTTCCCCCTCTGGGAGCGGGTGTCACAGTGTGTTAGATACACTGTCCTTTCCCCCTCTGGGACCGGGCGTCACAGTGCGTAAGATACACTGTCCTTTCCCCTTCTGGGACTGGGTGTCACAGTATGTTAGATACACTGTCCTTTCCCTATCTGGGACTGGGTGTCACAGTGTGTTAGATACACTGTCCTTTCCCCCTCAGGGACTGGGTGTCACAGTGCATTAGATACACTGTCCTTTACCCCTCTGGGACCGGGTGTCATAGTGTGTTAGATACACTGTCCTTTCCCCCTCTGGGACTGGGTGTCACAGTGCGTTAGATACACTGTCCTTTCCCCCTCTGGGACTGGGTGTCACAGTGCGTTAGATACACTGCCCTGTCCCCCACTGGGACCGGGTATCACAGTGCGTTAGATACATTGCCCTTCTCCGCTCAGGGACCGGGTGTCACACTGCGTTAGATACACTGTCCTTTCTCCCTCTGGGACCGGGTGTCACAGTGCGTTAGATACACTGTCCTTTGCCCCTCTGGGACTGGGTGTCACAGTGCGTTAGATACACTGTCCTTTCCTGCTCTGGGACCTGGTGTCACAGTGCGTTTGATGCACTGTGCTTTCCCTATCTGGGACTGGGTGTCACAGTGTGTTAGATACACTGTCCTTTCCCCCTCAGGGACTGGGTGTCACAGTGCATTAGATACACTGTCCTTTACCCCTCTGGGACCGGGTGTCATAGTGTGTTAGATACACTGTCCTTTCCCCCTCTGGGACTGGGTGTCACAGTGCGTTAGATACACTGTCCTTTCCCCCTCTGGGACTGGGTGTCACAGTGCGTTAGATACACTGCCCTGTCCCCCACTGGGACCGGGTATCACAGTGCGTTAGATACATTGCCCTTCTCCGCTCAGGGACCGGGTGTCACACTGCGTTAGATACACTGTCCTTTCTCCCTCTGGGACCGGGTGTCACAGTGCGTTAGATACACTGTCCTTTGCCCCTCTGGGACTGGGTGTCACAGTGCGTTAGATACACTGTCCTTTCCCGCTCTGGGACCTGGTGTCACAGTGCGTTTGATGCACTGTGCTTTCCCACTCTGGGACCGGGTGTCACAGTGTGTTAGATACACTGTCCTTTCCCCCTCTGGGACCGGGTGTCACAGTGCGTTAGATACACTGTCCATTCCCGCTCTGGGACCGGGTGTCACAGTGCGCTAGATACACTGTCCTTTGCCCCTCTGGGACTGGGTGTCACAGTGCGTTAGATACACTGTCCTTTCCCGCTCTGGGACCTGGTGTCACAGTGCGTTTGATGCACTGTGCTTTCCCACTCTGGGACCGGGTGTCACAGTGTGTTAGATACACTGTCCTTTGCCCCTCTGGGACCGGGTGTCACACTGCGTTAGATCCACTGTCCTTTCCCCCTCTGGGACCGGGTGTCACAGTGTGTTAGATACACTGTCCTTTCCCCCTCTGGGACTGGGTGTCACAGTGCGTTAGATACACTGTCCTTTCCCCCTCTGGGACAGGGTGTCACAGTGTGTTAGATACACTGTCATTTCCCCCTCTGGGACCGGGTGTCACAGTGTATTAGATACACTGTCCTTTCCCCCTCTGGGACCGGGTGTCACAGTGTGTTAGATACACTGTCCTTTCCCCCTCTGGGACCGGGTGTCACAGTGCGTTAGATACACTGTCCTTTCCCCCTCGAGGACCGAGTGTCACAGTGTGTTAGATACACTGTCCATTCCCCCTCTGGGACCGGGTGTCAAAGTGTGTTAGATACACTGTCCTTTCCCCCTCTGGGACCGGGTGTCACAGTGCGTTAGATACACTGTCCTTTCCCCCTCTGGGACAGGGTGTCACAGTGTGTGAGATACACTTTCCTTTCCCCCTCTGGGACCGGGTGTCACAGTGTATTAGATACACTGTCCTTTCCCCCTCTGGGACCGGGTGTCACAGTGTGTTAGATACACTGTCCTTTCCCCCTCTGGGACCGGGTGTCACAGTGTGTTAGATACACTGTCCTTTCCCCCTCTGGGACCGGGTGTCACAGTGCGTTAGATACACTGTCCTTTCCCCCTCGAGGACCGAGTGTCACAGTGCATTAGATACACTGTCCTTTCCCCCTCAGGGACAGGGTGTCACAGTGTGTTAGATACACTGTCCTTTCCCCCTCTGGGACCGGGTGTCACAGTGTGTTAGATACACTGTCCTTTCCCCCTCTGGGACCGGGTGTCACAGTGTGTTAGATACACTGTCCTTTCCCCACCTCTGGGACCGGGTGTCACAGTGTGTTAGATACACTGTCCTTTCTCCCTCTGGGACTGGGTGTCACAGTATGTTAGATACACTGTCCTTTCCCCCTCTGGGACAGGATATCACAGTGCGTTAGATACAGTGTCCTTTCCCTATCTGGGACCAAGTGTCACAGTGCAACAGATACACTGCCCTTTCCCCGTCTGGGACCGGGTCTACAGTCCAACAGATACACTGTCCTTTCCCACTCTGGGACTGGGTGTCACAGTGTGTCAGATACACTGTCCTTTCCCCCTCTGGGACTGGGTGTCACAGTGCGTTAGATACACTGTCCTTTCCCCCTCTGGGACAGGGTGTCACAGTGTGTTAGATACACTGTCATTTCCCCCTCTGGGACCGGGTGTCACAGTGTATTAGATACACTGTCCTTTCCCCCTCTGGGACCGGGTGTCACAGTGTGTTAGATACACTGTCCTTTCCCCCTCTGGGACCGGGTGTCACAGTGCGTTAGATACACTGTCCTTTCCCCCTCGAGGACCGAGTGTCACAGTGTGTTAGATACACTGTCCTTTCCCCCTCTGGGACCGGGTGTCACAGTGTGTTAGATACACTGTCCTTTCCCCCTCTGGGACCGGGTGTCACAGTGTGTTAGATACACTGTCCTTTCCCCCTCTGGGACCGGGTGTCACAGTGTGTTAGATACACTGTCCTTTCCCCACCTCTGGGACCGGGTGTCACAGTGTGTTAGATACACTGTCCTTTCTCCCTCTGGGACTGGGTGTCACAGTATGTTAGATACACTGTCCTTTCCCCCTCTGGGACAGGATATCACAGTGCGTTAGATACAGTGTCCTTTCCCTATCTGGGACCGGGCGTCACAGTGCGTAAGATACACTGTCCTTTCCCCTTCTGGGACTGGGTGTCACAGTATGTTAGATACACTGTCCTTTCCCTATCTGGGACTGGGTGTCACAGTGTGTTAGATACACTGTCCTTTCCCCCTCAGGGACTGGGTGTCACAGTGCATTAGATACACTGTCCTTTACCCCTCTGGGACCGGGTGTCATAGTGTGTTAGATACACTGTCCTTTCCCCCTCTGGGACTGGGTGTCACAGTGCGTTAGATACACTGTCCTTTCCCCCTCTGGGACTGGGTGTCACAGTGCGTTAGATACACTGCCCTGTCCCCCACTGGGACCGGGTATCACAGTGCGTTAGATACATTGCCCTTCTCCGCTCAGGGACCGGGTGTCACAGTGCGTTAGATACACTGTCCTTTGCCCCTCTGGGACTGGGTGTCACAGTGCGTTAGATACACTGTCCTTTCCTGCTCTGGGACCTGGTGTCACAGTGCGTTTGATGCACTGTGCTTTCCCACTCTGGGACCGGGTGTCACAGTGTGTTAGATACACTGTCCTTTCCCCCTCTGGGACCGGGTGTCACAGTGCGTTAGATACACTGTCCATTCCCGCTCTGGGACCGGGTGTCACAGTGCGCTAGATACACTGTCCTTTGCCCCTCTGGGACTGGGTGTCACAGTGCGTTAGATACACTGTCCTTTCCCGCTCTGGGACCTGGTGTCACAGTGCGTTTGATGCACTGTGCTTTCCCACTCTGGGACCGGGTGTCACAGTGTGTTAGATACACTGTCCTTTGCCCCTCTGGGACCGGGTGTCACACTGCGTTAGATCCACTGTCCTTTCCCCCTCTGGGACCGGGTGTCACAGTGTGTTAGATACACTGTCCTTTCCCCCTCTGGGACTGGGTGTCACAGTGCGTTAGATACACTGTCCTTTCCCCCTCTGGGACAGGGTGTCACAGTGTGTTAGATACACTGTCATTTCCCCCTCTGGGACCGGGTGTCACAGTGTATTAGATACACTGTCCTTTCCCCCTCTGGGACCGGGTGTCACAGTGTGTTAGATACACTGTCCTTTCCCCCTCTGGGACCGGGTGTCACAGTGCGTTAGATACACTGTCCTTTCCCCCTCGAGGACCGAGTGTCACAGTGTGTTAGATACACTGTCCATTCCCCCTCTGGGACCGGGTGTCAAAGTGTGTTAGATACACTGTCCTTTCCCCCTCTGGGACCGGGTGTCACAGTGCATTAGATACACTGTCCTTTCCCCCTCTGGGACAGGGTGTCACAGTGTGTGAGATACACTGTCCTTTCCCCCTCTGGGACCGGGTGTCACAGTGTATTAGATACACTGTCCTTTCCCCCTCTGGGACCGGGTGTCACAGTGTGTTAGATACACTGTCCTTTCCCCCTCTGGGACCGGGTGTCACAGTGTGTTAGATACACTGTCCTTTCCCCCTCTGGGACCGGGTGTCACAGTGCGTTAGATACACTGTCCTTTCCCCCTCGAGGACCGAGTGTCACAGTGCATTAGATACACTGTCCTTTCCCCCTCTGGGACAGGGTGTCACAGTGTGTTAGATACACTGTCCTTTCCCCCTCTGGGACCGGGTGTCACAGTGTGTTAGATACACTGTCCTTTCCCCCTCTGGGACCGGGTGTCACAGTGTGTTAGATACACTGTCCTTTCCCCACCTCTGGGACCGGGTGTCACAGTGTGTTAGATACACTGTCCTTTCTCCCTCTGGGACTGGGTGTCACAGTATGTTAGATACACTGTCCTTTCCCCCTCTGGGACAGGATATCACAGTGCGTTAGATACAGTGTCCTTTCCCTATCTGGGACCAAGTGTCACAGTGCAACAGATACACTGCCCTTTCCCCGTCTGGGACCGGGTCTACAGTCCAACAGATACACTGTCCTTTCCCACTCTGGGACTGGGTGTCACAGTGTGTCAGATACACTGTCCTTTCCCCCTCTGGGACTGGGTGTCACAGTGCGTTAGATACACTGTCCTTTCCCCCTCTGGGACAGGGTGTCACAGTGTGTTAGATACACTGTCATTTCCCCCTCTGGGACCGGGTGTCACAGTGTATTAGATACACTGTCCTTTCCCCCTCTGGGACCGGGTGTCACAGTGTGTTAGATACAATGTCCTTTCCCCCTCTGGGACCGGGTGTCACAGTGCGTTAGATACACTGTCCTTTCCCCCTCGAGGACCGAGTGTCACAGTGTGTTAGATACACTGTCCTTTCCCCCTCTGGGACCGGGTGTCACAGTGTGTTAGATACACTGTCCTTTCCCCCTCTGGGACCGGGTGTCACAGTGCGTTAGATACACTGTCCTTTCCCCCTCTGGGACAGGGTGTCACAGTGTGTGAGATACACTGTCCTTTCCCCCTCTGGGACCGGGTGTCACAGTGTATTAGATACACTGTCCTTTCCCCCTCTGGGACCGGGTGTCACAGTGTGTTAGATACACTGTCCTTTCCCCCTCTGGGACCGGGTGTCACAGTGTGTTAGATACACTGTCCTTTCCCCCTCTGGGACCGGGTGTCACAGTGCGTTAGATACACTGTCCTTTCCCCCTCGAGGACCGAGTGTCACAGTGCATTAGATACACTGTCCTTTCCCCCTCTGGGACAGGGTGTCACAGTGTGTTAGATACACTGTCCTTTCCCCCTCTGGGACCGGCTGTCACAGTGTGTTAGATACACTGTCCTTTCCCCCTCTGGGACCGGGTGTCACAGTGTGTTAGATACACTGTCCTTTCCCCACCTCTGGGACCGGGTGTCACAGTGTGTTAGATACACTGTCCTTTCTCCCTCTGGGACTGGGTGTCACAGTATGTTAGATACACTGTCCTTTCCCCCTCTGGGACAGGATATCACAGTGCGTTAGATACAGTGTCCTTTCCCTATCTGGGACCAAGTGTCACAGTGCAACAGATACACTGCCCTTTCCCCGTCTGGGACCGGGTCTACAGTCCAACAGATACACTGTCCTTTCCCACTCTGGGACTGGGTGTCACAGTGTGTCAGATGCACTGGTCTTTCCCCCTCTGGGAGCGGGTGTCACAGTGTGTTAGATACACTGTCCTTTCCCCCTCTGGGACCGGGCGTCACAGTGCGTAAGATACACTGTCCTTTCCCCTTCTGGGACTGGGTGTCACAGTATGTTAGATACACTGTCCTTTCCCTATCTGGGACTGGGTGTCACAGTGTGTTAGATACACTGTCCTTTCCCCCTCAGGGACTGGGTGTCACAGTGCATTAGATACACTGTCCTTTACCCCTCTGGGACCGGGTGTCATAGTGTGTTAGATACACTGTCCTTTCCCCCTCTGGGACTGGGTGTCACAGTGCGTTAGATACACTGTCCTTTCCCCCTCTGGGACTGGGTGTCACAGTGCGTTAGATACACTGCCCTGTCCCCCACTGGGACCGGGTATCACAGTGCGTTAGATACATTGCCCTTCTCCGCTCAGGGACCGGGTGTCACACTGCGTTAGATACACTGTCCTTTCTCCCTCTGGGACCGGGTGTCACAGTGCGTTAGATACACTGTCCTTTGCCCCTCTGGGACTGGGTGTCACAGTGCGTTAGATACACTGTCCTTTCCTGCTCTGGGACCTGGTGTCACAGTGCGTTTGATGCACTGTGCTTTCCCACTCTGGGACCGGGTGTCACAGTGTGTTAGATACACTGTCCTTTCCCCCTCTGGGACCGGGTGTCACAGTGCGTTAGATACACTGTCCATTCCCGCTCTGGGACCGGGTGTCACAGTGCGCTAGATACACTGTCCTTTGCCCCTCTGGGACTGGGTGTCACAGTGCGTTAGATACACTGTCCTTTCCCGCTCTGGGACCTGGTGTCACAGTGCGTTTGATGCACTGTGCTTTCCCACTCTGGGACCGGGTGTCACAGTGTGTTAGATACACTGTCCTTTGCCCCTCTGGGACCGGGTGTCACACTGCGTTAGATCCACTGTCCTTTCCCCCTCTGGGACCGGGTGTCACAGTGTGTTAGATACACTGTCCTTTCCCCCTCTGGGACTGGGTGTCACAGTGCGTTAGATACACTGTCCTTTCCCCCTCTGGGACAGGGTGTCACAGTGTGTTAGATACACTGTCATTTCCCCCTCTGGGACCGGGTGTCACAGTGTATTAGATACACTGTCCTTTCCCCCTCTGGGACCGGGTGTCACAGTGTGTTAGATACACTGTCCTTTCCCCCTCTGGGACCGGGTGTCACAGTGCGTTAGATACACTGTCCTTTCCCCCTCGAGGACCGAGTGTCACAGTGTGTTAGATACACTGTCCATTCCCCCTCTGGGACCGGGTGTCAAAGTGTGTTAGATACACTGTCCTTTCCCCCTCTGGGACCGGGTGTCACAGTGCGTTAGATACACTGTCCTTTCCCCCTCTGGGACAGGGTGTCACAGTGTGTGAGATACACTGTCCTTTCCCCCTCTGGGACCGGGTGTCACAGTGTATTAGATACACTGTCCTTTCCCCCTCTGGGACCGGGTGTCACAGTGTGTTAGATACACTGTCCTTTCCCCCTCTGGGACCGGGTGTCACAGTGTGTTAGATACACTGTCCTTTCCCCCTCTGGGACCGGGTGTCACAGTGCGTTAGATACACTGTCCTTTCCCCCTCGAGGACCGAGTGTCACAGTGCATTAGATACACTGTCCTTTCCCCCTCTGGGACAGGGTGTCACAGTGTGTTAGATACACTGTCCTTTCCCCCTCTGGGACCGGGTGTCACAGTGTGTTAGATACACTGTCCTTTCCCCACCTCTGGGACCGGGTGTCACAGTGTGTTAGATACACTGTCCTTTCTCCCTCTGGGACTGGGTGTCACAGTATGTTAGATACACTGTCCTTTCCCCCTCTGGGACAGGATATCACAGTGCGTTAGATACAGTGTCCTTTCCCTATCTGGGACCAAGTGTCACAGTGCAACAGATACACTGCCCTTTCCCCGTCTGGGACCGGGTCTACAGTCCAACAGATACACTGTCCTTTCCCACTCTGGGACTGGGTGTCACAGTGTGTCAGATACACTGTCCTTTCCCCCTCTGGGACTGGGTGTCACAGTGCGTTAGATACACTGTCCTTTCCCCCTCTGGGACAGGGTGTCACAGTGTGTTAGATACACTGTCATTTCCCCCTCTGGGACCGGGTGTCACAGTGTATTAGTTACACTGTCCTTTCCCCCTCTGGGACCGGGTGTCACAGTGTGTTAGATACACTGTCCTTTCCCCCTCTGGGACCGGGTGTCACAGTGCGTTAGATACACTGTCCTTTCCCCCCTCTGGGACCGGGTGTTACAGTGTGTTAGATACAATGTCCTTTCCCCCTCTGGGACCGGGTGTCACAGTGCGTTAGATACACTGTCCTTTCCCCCTCGAGGACCGAGTGTCACAGTGTGTTAGATACACTGTCCTTTCCCCCTCTGGGACCGGGTGTCACAGTGTGTTAGATACACTGTCCTTTCCCCCTCTGGGACCGGGTGTCACAGTGCGTTAGATACACTGTCCTTTCCCCCTCTGGGACAGGGTGTCACAGTGTGTGAGATACACTGTCCTTTCCCCCTCTGGGACCGGGTGTCACAGTGTATTAGATACACTGTCCTTTCCCCCTCTGGGACCGGGTGTCACAGTGTGTTAGATACACTGTCCTTTCCCCCTCTGGGACCGGGTGTCACAGTGTGTTAGATACACTGTCCTTTCCCCCTCTGGGACCGGGTGTCACAGTGCGTTAGATACACTGTCCTTTCCCCCTCGAGGACCGAGTGTCACAGTGCATTAGATACACTGTCCTTTCCCCCTCTGGGACAGGGTGTCACAGTGTGTTAGATACACTGTCCTTTCCCCCTCTGGGACCGGGTGTCACAGTGTGTTAGATACACTGTCCTTTCACCCTCTGGGACCGGGTGTCACAGTGTGTTAGATACACTGTCCTTTCCCCACCTCTGGGACCGGGTGTCACAGTGTGTTAGATACACTGTCCTTTCTCCCTCTGGGACTGGGTGTCACAGTATGTTAGATACACTGTCCTTTCCCCCTCTGGGACAGGATATCACAGTGTGTTAGATACAGTGTCCTTTCCCTATCTGGGACCAAGTGTCACAGTGCAACAGATACACTGCCCTTTCCCCGTCTGGGACCGGGTCTACAGTCCAACAGATACACTGTCCTTTCCCACTCTGGGACTGGGTGTCACAGTGTGTCAGATACACTGGTCTTTCCCCCTCTGGGACCGGGTGTCACAGTGTGTTAGATACACTGTCCTATCCCCCTCTGGGACCGGGCGTCACAGTGCGTAAGATACACTGTCCTTTCCCCCTCTGTGACTGGGTGTCACAGTACATTAGATACACTGTCCTTTCCCCTTCTGGGACTGGGTGTCACAGTATGTTAGATACACTGTCCTTTCCCTATCTGGGACTGGGTGTCACAGTGTGTTAGATACACTGTCCTTTCCCCCTCTGGGACTGGGTGTCACAGTGCATTAGATACACTGTCCTTTCCCCCTCTGGGACAGGGTGTCACAGTGTGTTAGATACACTGTCATTTCCCCCTCTGGGACCGGGTGTCACAGTGTATTAGATACACTGTCCTTTCCCCCTCTGGGACCGGGTGTCACAGTGTGTTAGATACACTGTCCTTTCCCCCTCTGGGACCGGGTGTCACAGTGCGTTAGATACACTGTCCTGTCCCCCTCTGGGACAGGGTGTCACAGTGTGTGAGATACACTGTCCTTTCCCCCTCTGGGACCGGGTGTCACAGTGTATTAGATACACTGTCCTTTCCCCCTCTGGGACCGGGTGTCACAGTGTGTTAGATACACTGTCCTTTCCCCCTCTGGGACCGGGTGTCACAGTGTGTTAGATACACTGTCCTTTCCCCCTCTGGGACCGGGTGTCACAGTGCGTTAGATACACTGTCCTTTCCCCCTCGAGGACCGAGTGTCACAGTGCATTAGATACACTGTCCTTTCCCCCTCTGGGACAGGGTGTCACAGTGTGTTAGATACACTGTCCTTTCCCCCTCTGGGACCGGGTGTCACAGTGTGTTAGATACACTGTCCTTTCCCCCTCTGGGACCGGGTGTCACAGTGTGTTAGATACACTGTCCTTTCCCCACCTCTGGGACCGGGTGTCACAGTGTGTTAGATACACTGTCCTTTCTCCCTCTGGGACTGGGTGTCACAGTATGTTAGATACACTGTCCTTTCCCCCTCTGGGACAGGATATCACAGTGCGTTAGATACAGTGTCCTTTCCCTATCTGGGACCAAGTGTCACAGTGCAACAGATACACTGCCCTTTCCCCGTCTGGGACCGGGTCTACAGTCCAACAGATACACTGTCCTTTCCCACTCTGGGACTGGGTGTCACAGTGTGTCAGATACACTGGTCTTTCCCCCTCTGGGACCGGGTGTCACAGTGTGTTAGATACACTGTCCTTTCCCCCTCTGGGACCGGGCGTCACAGTGCGTAAGATACACTGTCCTTTCCCCCTCTGTGACTGGGTGTCACAGTACATTAGATACACTGTCCTTTCCCCTTCTGGGACTGGGTGTCACAGTATGTTAGATACACTGTCCTTTCCCTATCTGGGACTGGGTGTCACAGTGTGTTAGATACACTGTCCTTTCCCCCTCAGGGACTGGGTGTCACAGTGCATTAGATACACTGTCCTTTACCCCTCTGGGACCGGGTGTCATAGTGTGTTAGATACACTGTCCTTTCCCCCTCTGGGACTGGGTGTCACAGTGCGTTAGATACACTGTCCTTTCCCCCTCTGGGACTGGGTGTCACAGTGCGTTAGATACACTGCCCTGTCCCCCACTGGGACCGGGTATCACAGTGCGTTAGATACATTGCCCTTCTCCGCTCAGGGACCGGGTGTCACACTGCGTTAGATACACTGTCCTTTCTCCCTCTGGGACCGGGTGTCACAGTGCGTTAGATACACTGTCCTTTGCCCCTCTGGGACTGGGTGTCACAGTGCGTTAGATACACTGTCCTTTCCCGCTCTGGGACCTGGTGTCACAGTGCGTTTGATGCACTGTGCTTTCCCACTCTGGGACCGGGTGTCACAGTGTGTTAGATACACTGTCCTTTCCCCCTCTGGGACCGGGTGTCACAGTGCGTTAGATACACTGTCCATTCCCCCTCTGGGACCGGGTGTCACAGTGCGCTAGATACACTGTCCTTTGCCCCTCTGGGACTGGGTGTCACAGAGCGTTAGATACACTGTCCCTTCCCGCTCTGGGACCTGGTGTCACAGTGCGTTTGATGCACTGTGCTTTCCCACTCTGGGACCGGGTGTCACAGTGTGTTAGATACACTGTCCTTTGCCCCTCTGGGACTGGGTGTCACACTGCGTTAGATCCACTGTCCTTTGCCCCTCTGGGACTGGGTGTCACAGTGCGTTAGATACACTGTCCTTTCCCCCTCGAGGACCGAGTGTCACAGTGTGTTAGATACACTGTCCTTTCCCCCTCTGGGACCGGGTGTCACAGTGTGTTAGATACACTGTCCTTTCCCCCTCTGGGACCGGGTGTCACAGTGTGTTAGATACACTGTCCTTTCCCCCTCTGGGACTGGGTGTCACAGTGCGTTAGATACACTGTCCTTTCCCCCTCTGGGACAGGGTGTCACAGTGTGTTAGATACACTGTCATTTCCCCCTCTGGGACCGGGTGTCACAGTGTTTTAGACACACTGTCCTTTCCCCCTCTGGGACCGGGTGTCACAGTGTGTTAGATACACTGTCCTTTCCCCCTCTGGGACAGGATATCACAGTGCGTTAGATACAGTGTCCTTTCCCTATCTGGGACCAAGTGTCACAGTGCGGCAGATACACTGTCCTTTCCCCCTCTGGGACCGGGTGTTGCAGTCCAACAGATACACTGTCCTTTCCCCCTCTGGGACCGGGTGTCACAGTGCATTAGATACACTGTCCTTTCCCCCTCTGGGACCGGGTGTCACAGCGTGTAAGATACACTGTCCTTTCCCCCTCTGGGACCGGCTGTCACAGTGCGTTAGATACACTGTCCTTTCCCCCTCGAGGACCGAGTGTCACATGGCATTAGATACACTGTCCTTTCCCCCTCTGGGACCGGGTGTAACAGTGCGTTCGATACACTGTCCTTTCCCTCTCTGGGACTGGGCGTCACAGTGTGTTAGATACACTGTCCTTTCCCCACCTCTGGGACCGGGTGTCACAGTGTGTTAGATAGACTGTCCTTTCCCCCTCTGGGACTGGGTGTCACAGTGTGTTAGATACACTGTCCTTTCCCGCTCTGGGACCTGGTGTCACAGTGCGTTAGATACACTGTCCATTCCCCCTCTGGGACCGGGTGTCACAGTGCGTTTGATGCACTGTGCTTTCCCACTCTGGGACCGGGTGTCACAGTGTGTTAGATACACTGTCCTTTGCCCCTCTGGGACTGGGTGTCACACTGCGTTAGATCCACTGTCCTTTGCCCCTCTGGGACCGGGTGTCACAGTGCGTTCGATACACTGTCCTTTCTCCCTCTGGGACCGGGTGTCACAGGGCATTAATACACTGTCCTTTGCCCCTCTGGGACTGGGTGTCACAGTGCGTTAGATACACTGTCCTTTCCCGCTCTGGGACCTGGTGTCACAGTGCGTTTGATGCACTGTGCTTTCCCCCTCGAGGACCGAGTGTCACAGTGTGTTAGATACACTGTCCTTTCCCCCTCTGGGACCGGGTGTCACAGTGTGTTAGATACACTGTCCTTTCCCCCTCTGGGACCGGGTGTCACAGTGTGTTAGATACACTGTCCTTCCCCCCTCTGGGACCGGGTGTCACAGTGCGTTAGATACACTGTCCTTTCCCCCTCTGGGACAGGATATCACAGTGCGTTAGATACAGTGTCCTTTCCCTATCTGGGACCAAGTGTCACAGTGCGACAGATACACTGTCCTTTCCCCGTCTGGGACCGAGTGTTCCAGTCCAACAGATACACTGTCCTTTCCCACTCTGCGACTGGGTGTCACCGTGCATTAGATGCACTGTCCTTTCCCCCTCTGTGACCGGGTGTCACAGTGCATTAGATACACTGTCCTTTCCCCCTCTGGGACCGGGTGTCACAGCGTGTAAGATACACTGTCCTTTCCCCCTCTGGGACCGGGTGTCACAGTGTGTAAGATACACTGTCCTTTCCCTCTCTGGGACCGGGTGTCACAGTGCGTTAGATACACTGTCCTTTCCCCCTCTGTGACCGGGTGTCACAGTCCGTTTGATACACTGTCCTTTCCCCCTCTGTGACCGGGTGTCACAATGTGTTAGATACACTGTCCTTTCTCCCTTTGGGACCCGGTATCACACTGCGTTAGATACAGTGTCTGTTCCCTGTCTGGGACCGGGTGTCACAGTGCGACAGATACACTGTCCTTTCCCCCTCTCGGACAGAATGTCACAGTGCGTTAGATACACTGTCCTTTCCCGCTCAGCGACCGGGTGTCACAGTCCGACAGATACACTGTCCTTTCCCCCTCTGGGACTGGGTGTCAAAGTCTGTCACATACACTGTCCTTTCCCCCCTCTGGACCCGGTGTCACAGTGTGTTAGATACACTGTCCTTTCCCCCCTCTGGGACTGGGTGTCACATTGCGCTCGATACACTGTCCTTCCCCCCCTCTGGGACCGGGTGTCACAGTGCGTCAGCTGCACTGGTATTTCCCCCTCTTTTGTCTGGGTGTCACAGTCTGTCACATACACTGTCCTTTCTGCCTCTGGGACCAGGTGTCACAGAGCGTCAGCTGCACTGGTATTTCCCCCTCTTTTGTCTGGGTGTCACAGTCTGTCACATACACTGTCCATTCCGCCTCTGGGACCAGGTGTCACAGTGTGTTAGATACACTGTCCTTTCCCCCCTCTGGGACTGGGTGTCACAGAGCGTTCGATACACTGTCCTTTCCCCCCTCTGGGACTGGGTGTCACAGTGCGTTAGATACACTGTCCTTTCCGACTCTGCGACCGGGTGTCACAATGCGTTAGATACACGGTCCTTTCCCCCTCGGGGAACAGTGGGACAGTGTGGAGGGAACTGTGGAGGGAACCCTGAAAGTCATTATTCTGGCAGTGTGTGATCTGAAATGAAAGGGAGAGTTTAACTCCATGTGTATGTATGAAAGAATGCGAACACTCCATTCAGAATTAGTACACAAGAACATAAGGCAGAGGGACAGGAGGTGACCATATGGACCCTCCAGCTCTGCCCTGCCATTCAATCAGATCATGCCTGATCTTTGACCTCAATTCCAATTTATAACCGACATGGGTTGTGGGTGATTAAATGGGTGTAGAGTCAGTGATAGGGGAGAGTGGACATGGGCTGTGGGTGATTAAATGGGTGTAGAGTCAGTGATAGGGGGAGAGTGGACATGGGCTGTGGGTGATTAAATGGGTGTCGAGTCAGTGATAGAGGAGAGTGGACATGGGCTGTGGGAGATTAAATGGGTGTAGAGTCAGTCATAGGGGGAGAGTGGACATGGGCTATGGGTGATTAAATGGGTGTAGAGTCAGTGATAGAGGAGAGTGGACATGGGCTGTGGGTGATTAAATGGGTGTAGAGTCAGTGATCGGGGAGAGTGGACATGGGCTGTGGGTGATTAAATGGGTGGAGAGTCAGTGATAGAGGAGAGTGGACATGGGCTGTGGGTGATTAAATGGGTGTAGAGTCAGTGATCGGGGAGAGTGGACATGGGCTGTGGGTGATTAAATGGGTGGAGAGTCAGTCATAGGGGGAGAGTGGACATGGTCTATGGGTGATTAAATGGGTGTAGAGTCAGTGATAGAGGAGAGTGGACATGGGCTGTGGGTGATTAAATGGGTGTAGAGTCAGTGATAGAGGAGAGTGGACATGGGCTGTGGGTGATTAAATGGGTGTAGAGTCAGTGATCGGGGAGAGTGGACATGGGCTGTGGGTGATTAAATGGGTGTAGAGTCAGTCATAGGGGGAGAGTGGACATGGGCTATGGGTGATTAAATGGGTGCAGAGTCAGTGATAGAGGAGAGTGGACATGGGCTGTGGGTGATTAAATGGGTGTAGAGTCAGTGATAGGGGAGAGTGGACATGGGCTGTGGGTGATTAAATGGGTGGAGAGGCAATGATAGGGGAGAGTGGACATGGGCTGTGGGTGATTAAATGGGTGCAGAGTCAGTGATAGGGGAGAGTGGACCTGGGCTGTGGGTGATTAAATGGGTGTAGAGTCAGTGATCGAGGAGAGTGGACATGGGCTGTGGGTGATTAAATGGGTGTAGAGTCAGTGATAGAGGAGAGTGGACATGGGCTGTGGGTGATTAAGTGGGTGTAGAGTCAGTGATAGGGGAGAGTGGACATGGACTGTAGGTGATTAAATGGGTGTAGAGTCAGTGATAGAGGGAGAGTGGACATGGGCTGTGGGTGATTAAATGGGTGCAGAGTCAGTGATAGAGGGAGAGTGGACATGGGCTGTGGGTGATTAAATGGGTGTAGAGTCAGTGACAGGGGAGAGTGGACATGGGCTGTGGGTGATTAAATGGGTGTAGAGTCAGTGATAGAGGAGAGTGGACATGGGCTGTGGGTGATTAAATGGGTGTAGAGTCAGTGATAGAGGAGAGTGGACATGGGCTGTGGGTGATTAAATGGGTGTAGAGTCAGTGATAGAGGAGAGTGGACATGGGCTGTGGGTGATTAAATGGGTGTAGAGTCAGTGATAGAGGAGAGTGGACATGGGCTGTGGGTGATTAAATGGGTGTAGAGTCAGTGATAGAGGAGAGTGGACATGGGCTGTGGGTGATTAAATGGGTGTAGAGTCAGTGATAGAGGAGAGTGGACATGGGCTGTGGGTGATTAAATGGGTGCAGAGTCAGTGATAGGGGAGAGTGGACATGGGCTGTGGGTGATTAAATGGGTGTAGAGTCAGTGATAGGGGAGAGTGGACATGGGCTGTGGGTGATTAAATGGGTGTAGAGTCAGTGATAGGGGAGAGTGGACATGGGCTGTGGGTGATTAAATGGGTGTAGAGTCAGTGATAGAGGAGAGTGGACATGGGCTGTGGGTGATTAAATGGGTGTAGAGTCAGTGATAGGGGAGAGTGGACATGGGCTGTGGGTGATTAAATGGGTGTAGAGTCAGTGATAGGGGAGAGTGGACATGGGCTGTGGGTGATTAAATGGGTGTAGAGTCAGTGATAGGGGAGAGTGGACATGGGCTATGGGTGATTAAATGGGTGTAGAGTCAGTGATGGGGAGAGTGGACATGGGCTGTGGGTGATTAAATGGGTGTTGAGGCAGTGATAGGGGAGAGTGGACATGGGCTGTGGGTGATTAAATGGGTGCAGAGTCAGTGATAGGGGAGAGTGGACATGGGCTATGGGTGATTAAATGGGTGTAGAGTCAGTGATAGGGGAGAGTGGACATGGGCTGTGGGTGATTAAATGGGTGCAGAGTCAGTGATAGGGGAGAGTGGACATGGGCTGTGGGTGATTAAATGGGTGTAGAGTCAGTGATAGAGGAGAGTGGACATGGGCTGTGGGTGATTAAATGGGTGTAGAGTCAGTGATAGGGGAGAGTGGACATGGGCTGTGGGTGATTAAATGGGTGTAGAGTCAGTGATAGAGGAGAGTGGACATGGGCTGTGGGTGATTAAATGGGTGTAGAGTCAGTGATAGGGGAGAGTGGACATGGACTGTGGGTGATTAAATGGGTGTCGAGTCTGTGATAGAGGAGAGTGGACATGGGCTGTGGGTGATTAAATGGGTGTAGAGTCAGTGATAGAGGAGAGTGGACATGGGCTGTGGGTGATTAAATGGGTGTAGAGTCAGTGATAGGGGAGAGTGGACATGGGCTGTGGGTGATTAAATGGGTGTAGAGTCAGTGATAGAGGGGAGAGTGGACATGGGCTGTGGGTGATTAAATGGGTGTAGAGTCAGTGATAGAGGGGAGAGTGGACATGGGCTGTGGGTGATTAAATGGGTGTAGAGTCAGTGATAGAGGAGAGTGGACATGGACTGTGGGTGATTAAATGGGTGTAGAGTCAGTGATAGAGGAGAGTGGACATGGGCTGTGGGTGATTAAGTGGGTGTAGAGTCAGTGATAGGGGAGAGTGGACATGGACTGTAGGTGATTAAATGGGTGTAGAGTCAGTGATAGAGGGAGAGTGGACATGGGCTGTGGGTGATTAAATGGGTGCAGAGTCAGTGATAGAGGGAGAGTGGACATGGGCTGTGGGTGATTAAATGGGTGTAGAGTCAGTGACAGGGGAGAGTGGACATGGGCTGTGGGTGATTAAATGGGTGTAGAGTCAGTGATAGAGGAGAGTGGACATGGGCTGTGGGTGATTAAATGGGTGTAGAGTCAGTGATAGAGGAGAGTGGACATGGGCTGTGGGTGATTAAATGGGTGTAGAGTCAGTGATAGAGGAGAGTGGACATGGGCTGTGGGTGATTAAATGGGTGTAGAGTCAGTGATAGAGGAGAGTGGACATGGGCTGTGGGTGATTAAATGGGTGTAGAGTCAGTGATAGGGGAGAGTGGACATGGGCTGTGGGTGATTAAATGGGTGTAGAGTCAGTGATAGGGGAGAGTGGACATGGGCTGTGGGTGATTAAATGGGTGTAGAGTCAGTGATAGAGGAGAGTGGACATGGGCTGTGGGTGATTAAATGGGTGTCGAGTCAGTGATAGAGGAGAGTGGACATGGGCTGTGGGTGATTAAATGGGTGTAGAGTCAGTGATAGAGGAGAGTGGACATGGGCTGTGGGTGATTAAATGGGTGCAGAGTCAGTGATAGGGGAGAGTGGACATGGGCTGTGGGTGATTAAATGGGTGTAGAGTCAGTGATAGGGGAGAGTGGACATGGGCTGTGGGTGATTAAATGGGTGTAGAGTCAGTGATAGGGGAGAGTGGACATGGGCTGTGGGTGATTAAATGGGTGTAGAGTCAGTGATAGAGGAGAGTGGACATGGGCTGTGGGTGATTAAATGGGTGTAGAGTCAGTGATAGGGGAGAGTGGACATGGGCTGTGGGTGATTAAATGGGTGTAGAGTCAGTGATAGGGGAGAGTGGACATGGGCTGTGGGTGATTAAATGGGTGTAGAGTCAGTGATAGGGGAGAGTGGACATGGGCTATGGGTGATTAAATGGGTGTAGAGTCAGTGATGGGGAGAGTGGACATGGGCTGTGGGTGATTAAATGGGTGTTGAGGCAGTGATAGGGGAGAGTGGACATGGGCTGTGGGTGATTAAATGGGTGCAGAGTCAGTGATAGGGGAGAGTGGACATGGGCTATGGGTGATTAAATGGGTGTAGAGTCCGTGATAGGGGAGAGTGGACATGGGCTGTGGGTGATTAAATGGGTGCAGAGTCAGTGATAGGGGAGAGTGGACATGGGCTGTGGGTGATTAAATGGGTGTAGAGTCAGTGATAGAGGAGAGTGGACATGGGCTGTGGGTGATTAAATGGGTGTAGAGTCAGTGATAGGGGAGAGTGGACATGGGCTGTGGGTGATTAAATGGGTGTAGAGTCAGTGATAGAGGAGAGTGGACATGGGCTGTGGGTGATTAAATGGGTGTAGAGTCAGTGATAGGGGAGAGTGGACATGGACTGTGGGTGATTAAATGGGTGTCGAGTCTGTGATAGAGGAGAGTGGACATGGGCTGTGGGTGATTAAATGGGTGTAGAGTCAGTGATAGAGGAGAGTGGACATGGGCTGTGGGTGATTAAATGGGTGTAGTGTCAGTGATAGAGGAGAGTGGACATGGGCTGTGGGTGATTAAATGGGTGTAGAGTCAGTGATAGGGGAGAGTGGACATGGGCTGTGGGTGATTAAATGGGTGTAGAGTCAGTGATAGAGGGGAGAGTGGACATGGGCTGTGGGTGATTAAATGGGTGTAGAGTCAGTGATAGAGGAGAGTGGACATGGACTGTGGGTGATTAAATGGGTGTAGAGTCAGTGATAGGGGAGAGTGGACATGGGCTATGGGTGATTAAATGGGTGTAGAGTCAGTGATGGGGAGAGTGGACATGGGCTGTGGGTGATTAAATGGGTGTTGAGGCAGTGATAGGGGAGAGTGGACATGGGCTGTGGGTGATTAAATGGGTGCAGAGTCAGTGATAGGGGAGAGTGGACATGGGCTATGGGTGATTAAATGGGTGTAGAGTCAGTGATAGGGGAGAGTGGACATGGGCTGTGGGTGATTAAATGGGTGCAGAGTCAGTGATAGGGGAGAGTGGACATGGGCTGTGGGTGATTAAATGGGTGTAGAGTCAGTGATAGAGGAGAGTGGACATGGGCTGTGGGTGATTAAATGGGTGTAGAGTCAGTGATAGGGGAGAGTGGACATGGGCTGTGGGTGATTAAATGGGTGTAGAGTCAGTGATAGAGGAGAGTGGACATGGGCTGTGGGTGATTAAATGGGTGTAGAGTCAGTGATAGAGGAGAGTGGACATGGGCTGTGGGTGATTAAATGGGTGTAGAGTCAGTGATAGGGGAGAGTGGACATGGACTGTGGGTGATTAAATGGGTGTCGAGTCTGTGATAGAGGAGAGTGGACATGGGCTGTGGGTGATTAAATGGGTGTAGAGTCAGTGATAGAGGAGAGTGGACATGGACTGTGGGTGATTAAATGGGTGTAGAGTCAGTGATAGAGGAGAGTGGACATGGGCTATGGGTGATTAAATGGGTGTAGAGTCAGTGATAGAGGAGAGTGGACATGGGCTGTGGGTGATTAAATGGGTGTAGTGTCAGTGATAGAGGAGAGTGGACATGGGCTGTGGGTGATTAAATGGGTGTAGAGTCAGTGATAGGGGAGAGTGGACATGGGCTGTGGGTGATTAAATGGGTGTAGAGTCAGTGATAGAGGGGAGAGTGGACATGGGCTGTGGGTGATTAAATGGGTGTAGAGTCAGTGATAGAGGAGAGTGGACATGGACTGTGGGTGATTAAATGGGTGTAGAGTCAGTGATAGAGGAGAGTGGACATGGACTTTGGGTGATTAAATGGGTGTAGAGTCAGTGATAGAGGAGAGTGGACATGGGCTGTGGGTGATTAAATGGGTGTAGTGTCAGTGATAGAGGAGAGTGGACATGGGCTGTGGGTGATTAAATGGGTGTAGAGTCAGTGATAGGGGAGAGTGGACATGGGCTGTGGGTGATTAAATGGGTGTAGAGTCAGTGATAGAGGGGAGAGTGGACATGGGCTGTGGGTGATTAAATGGGTGTAGAGTCAGTGATAGGGGGAGAGTGGACATGGGCTGTGGGTGATTAAATGGGTGTAGAGTCAGTGATAGAGGAGAGTGGACATGGACTGTGGGTGATTAAATGGGTGTCGAGTCAGTGATAGAGGGGAATATATATGGGCTGAGGGAGGGGATTAAATTGGTTGGTGCAGTCATGTTTGTCTAAAGTCACTATGTACCGGTGCCTGAATGTGTTATTTTGCCGACAGAGGTGGAAATGGAGAATGATCATCGAGTTCAAAGCAGAGAATGAAGCAGCACTGGTTACATTTTAAAAGTGATTAAATGATCAGCCAAAAGTGGTGACCCAGAGACCCAGAAACATCTTGTAGATGGTACACACTGTAATAACGGTGCACCGGCAGTGGAGAGAGTGAATGTTTAATGTGGTGGATACGAGGTGTGGAACAGACTGTAATGGTTAGTTGCCCTGTCCCTTTCTGGTCAATTCCCCAAGTCGATCATTTTCGGAATGGAAAAACTGCAGAGGTCAGTCAGAGTGTAATTGTATGTGTTTGTAAATTTCAGGCTTCTGACCTGCACTGGACCAATTGAAGATACTTGTATCAGCTCACTGAATTTAAAACTCACCTCATCTCCACTCTGGTTCTTTTGTCAAATACCTTAAACCTGTATCCACTGGTTACCAACACACCAGCCAATGGAAAAGTTTCTCCCTATCAACTCAACAATAGCCCTCATAATTTTAAAACAACTCTACTAAATCTCCCCTTAACCTTCTCTGCTCTCAGCAGAAGAAAGTGCCTCAGTCCCGGGTCACGTGTTTATTCTTTGGTCCTTCTCAGCAGCTTCGCAAGCATTTCCAGTGGGTACATCAGCTCCTCTCTGAATCTGCGCTGGGTCGCAGCATAAACGCAGGTGTTGGAGCAGCAGCTGAGGAGGACCAGCATCCCTCCCACCTCCTGTGAGGCGTACAGAGGGCTGTTGCCGCCCGGGAAACGGAAGGTGCCGGTGATTCGAATGTGCAGGAAGACAACAACATACGTTGTCCACAGCAGGACAAAACTGCCCGAGATACTGAACAGCAGGACGATGGACCTCTTGCGGTTCTCCAGCTCCGGATCCCGCTGGGTCTTCTCATCAGTCAGACACCGAAGGCCCTTGCGGACACGGCTGCCCACTAAGATGTGCCTGATGGTCAGGGCATTGAGGAGCAGGATGAGGAGGAAGGGGATGCACGGCGTCAGGATGCGGTCAAACCAAGAGAAGGTTGTCCACGGGATCGATGCAAAGAATCTGGACGTCAATGTACAGAACCAGGGAGTGCCGCTGATTGTAACCCGAGGTTCGTAGGCAAAGTACCAGGGGACATTTTTCAAGCAGAACAGGGCACCCACCGCACCTATGACCCCACCAGCTGTTCTTGGGGTACAATAACTGGCCTTCAACCGTGGGCAGCAGATGGCCACGAACCGGTCGGAGGTGAAGGCAACCGTCAGCCAGACGGAGTTCTCAGTGGCAGCAGAAAGCAGCACGTTCCTCAGTGAGCAGAGTGGCGTGATGTCCAGCCAGCTGACCGGGGAGTAGAGGACGACGATGCGATGGGCCGCCACGTCCGTCACCACCACCAGCAGGTCTGCCGTCGCCATGGCCACCAGGTAACGAGTGACGCCTCGGGAGAGGCCACACTTACCCCGACACAGGATGGTGATGGTCACTACAGTAACTGTGGGGGGAAAGCAATCGGAGCAATTAGGCCTCGGGCTTTCTTTCTCTCTATTTCGCTTTCCATCTCTTTCTCTTTCTTTGAGACTTTTTCTTTCCCTCTCTGGCTCTTTTTTTGTCTTGCCTTTCTATTGATTTCTCTCTCTTTCCCTCTGATTCTTTGTCTTTCTTTCTCTCCACCTTTCCTTACTGCTAGTTCTTTCCATTTCTATCTCTAGTTCTTTCTCTGTCTCTCTCTCTCTTCCTCTCCATTTGTAAGTATGTTTTGTTGCTCTCTTTTTCTTTCCTCTTTTCTCTTTCATTCTGTCTATCTTTCCTTCGGTTTTCTCTTTACTGTTCACACCCTCAAGTGTCTTGAATCCAGTGAGATGCTTATAAAACTCTGTTAAAGGGACAGCCAAACACTAACAATGATGATCAATGAACAGTAAACGATACAGGCCACAAATCAAATCCGAGGCTCCTCCATTGTAACTAGGTTATTACACAGTACATTGTCGAGTGAACTCATCACAGTTAAAGGTTACGTTATACACAGTGCCTTTAGCAGCAGAATATTACAATGTGCATGCAATGATATAACGACCCTGTCCCTGCAAACCACTGTACCACACCGGGAGCAATGGCACGGGCGGTCTGCCAGTCTATAAGAAAGGTGCATGGGAGAAAGACGAGAAAAACAGATTTTAAAAACCCTGGTTAATTAGGGGTGAAGAAGATCTGGAAATGCCTGCTCTGATGCCCCCTTCCCTCCCTGAGGCAATGGAAACTAGTCGAGGAGACCACTCTGACCCTGATCATACACATACCCACTTCTTGTACAAGGTGATCTCAGTCCCAGTCACAAACAGGTCCAGCTTTCGCTCCAAGGAATTCAGCCCATCGGCATCCACTGCACAAGACAACCCTGCTCCTGATATCTAACCCGGATCTGGGCCTTGACATCACTTGAGCTTGTGACCTCTAGTGCTCCCTCACCTATTTATAGATGAAATAATCTGTCTACAGAAACACAGTCTATTCCCTTTCTCTTCTTATAAACCTCATCTGATCACCCGTAAATCTACGCTTCTCTGAAGTGTACAGACCTGAATTCAAAATTCCAAATTCCAGCTCTTTGAACGTATCTAAGATGCTTTCAGCTGACAATTCACCGAGTGGCAACCTACCTAAAGGCATTCCACCGTCCAAATGACACAAATCAGGAGTGTGATGGAATACTCTCCATTTAATTGCAGCAACTCCAACACTCAAGAACACGCGAACACACAAATTTGGAGCAGTAGGCCACTCGGCCCTTCGAGCCTGCTCCGCCCTTCAATAAGTTCATGGCTGAATTGATTACTCCACATTTCCAGCTACCCGTGATAACCTTTCACCCCCCTTTGCTTATCAAGAATCTCTCTACCTCTGCCTTAAAAATATTCAAAGACTCTGCTTCCATCACCTTTTGCGGAAGAGAATTCCAAAGACTCACGACCCTCTGAGAAAAAAAAATTCTCCTCATCTCTGTCTTAAATGGGCGACCCCATATATTTAAACAGTGACCCCTAGTTCGAGATTCTCCCACAAGGGGAAACATCCTTTCCACATCCACCCTGTCAAGACCCCTCGGGATCTTAATTGTTTTAATCAAGTCACCTCTTACTCTTCCAAATTCCAGTGGATACAAGCCGAGCCTGTCCAATATTTCCTCAAATGACAGCCCACTCATTCCAGGTATTAGTCTCGTAAACCTTCTCTGAACAGCCTCTAACACATTTACATCCTTCCTTCAATAAGGAGAGCAGTACTGTACACAGTACTCCAGATGTGGTCTCACCAATGCCCTGTATAGCTGAAGCATAACCTCCCTACTTTTATATTCAATTCCCCTCGTGATAAATGATAACATTCTATTAGCTTTCCTAATTACGTGCTGTACCTGCAAACTAACCTTTTGCGATTCGTGCACGAGGACACCCAGGTCCCTCTGCATCTCAGAGCTCCGCAATCTCTCACCATTTAGATAATATGCTTCTTTTTTATTCTTCCTGCCAAAGTGGACAATTTCACACTTTCCCACATTATAATCCATTTGCCAGGTCTTTGCCCACTCACTTAACCAATCTATATCCCTTTGTAGCCTCCTTATGTCCTTTTCACAAGTTACTTTCTTACCTATCTTTGTGTCATAGCAAATTTATCAACCATACCTTTGGGCCCTTCATCTAAGTTATTTATATAAATTGTAAAAAGTAAAGGCCCCAGCACAGATTCCTGTGACACACCACTCGTTACATCTTGCCAACCAGAAAATGACCCATTTATGCCGACTCTCTGTCTCCTGTTAGCCAGCCAATCTTCTATCCATGCCAATATGTTACCCCCTACACCATGAGCTTTTATTTTCTGCAATAACCTTTGATGTGGCACCTTATCAAATGCCTTCCGGAAATCTAAGTACAATACGTCCACCGGTTCCCCTTTATCCACAACACATGTAACTCCCTCAAAGAACTCCAATAAATTGGTTAAACATGATTTCCCTTTCACAAGACCATGTTGACTCTATCTGATTACCTTGATTTTTTCTAAATGCCCTGCTATAACATCTTTAATAATAGTTTCTAACATTTTCCCTAAGACAGATAAGTTAACTGGCCTGTAGTTTCCTGCTTTCTGTCTCCCTCCCCTTTTGAATAAAGGAGTTACATCCGCTATTTTCCAATCTAATGGAACCTTCCCCGAATCTAGGGAATTTTGAAAATTAAAACTAACGCATCAACTATCTCACTAGCCACTTCTTTTAACACCCTTGGATGAAGTCCATCAGGAACCGGGGACTTGTCAGCCCGCAGCTCCAACAATTTGTTCAGTACCACTTCCTTGGTGATTGTAATTTTTTTTCAGTTCCTCCCTCCCTTCCATTTTTTGACTTACAGCTAGTACTGGGATGTTACTTGTATCCTCAATATTGAAGACTGATGCAAAATATCTGTTTAATTCATCTATCATCTCCTTATATCCATTATTAATTCCCCAGACTCACTTTCTATAGGACCAACACTCACTTTGCTAACTCGTTTCTTTTTTAAATATCTAGTGAAACTCTTCCTATCTGTCTTTATATTTCTAGCTGGCTTTCTCTCGTACTCTAATTTTACCTTCCTTATCAATCTTTTAGTCATTCTTTGCTGTTTTTTATATTCTGTCCAATCTTCTGACCTGCCTCCCATCTTTGTGCAATTATAGGCTTTTTCTTTAAGTTTGATACGATCTTTAACTGTTTTAGTTAACCACAGATGGCGGGTCCCACTGTTGGAATTTTTCTTTCTCGTTGAAATGTATCTATTCTGTGTATTCTGAAATATCCCCTTAAATGTCTGGCACTGCATCCCTATTGACCTATCCCTTAACCTAATTTGCCAGGTCACTTTAGCTAGCTCTGCTTTCATGCCCTCATAATTGCCCTTATTTAAGTTTAATACACTCGTCTTGGAACCACTCTTCTCTCCCTTAAACTGAATGTAAAATTCAATCATATTATGATCGCTGCTACCTCGGGGCACCTTATCTGAGGTCATTAATTAATCCTATCTTGTTGCACAATACCAGGTCGAATATAGCCTGCTCTCTGGTTTGCTCTAGAACATATTGTTCCAAGAAACCATCCCGAAAACATTCTATGTGCTCCTCATCTAGGTTACCTCTGCCCGTCTGATTTTTCCAGTCTATATGTAGGTTAAAATCCCCCATAATTGCCACTGTACCTTTCTGACAAGCAGCCATTATTTCTTCCTTTATACCCAGTCCTACAGTGTGGTTAGTGTTTGGTGGCCTGTATACCACTCCCACAAGTGACTTCTGCCTTTATGATTTCTCATCTCTACCCAAATTGCTTCTACATCTGGTCTTCTGAACTTAGAAGATCAACAACATCCAGGGCAAAACATCCCATCCTCCACTTTAAACATTCACTCCCTCCAGTGTGTACCATCTACATGATACAATGCAACAACTTGCCAAGCCTCCTTCAACAGCACCTCCCAAACCTGTGACCTCTACCACCTAGAAAGACATGGGAACACCATCACCTCTGAGTTCCTCTCCAAGTCACACACAACATCCTGAATTGGAAATATATCAATGTTCCTGCATCACCATTGGGTACAAATCTTGCAACTCTCTCCCAAACAGCACTGTGGATGTACCTACACCATATGGACTGCAGCAGATCAAGAAGGCAACTCACCATCACTTTCTCAAGGGAAACCTGCGTTGGGTAACAAGTGCTCCTGGTCTTGGCAGCATAGAGACATAGAAACAGGAGTGGGACATTCAGCCCATTGAGTCTGTTCATACAGATCATGACTGATCTGTATCTTAACTCCATCTACCCTCCTTGGTTCTGTATCCTTTCATGTCCTTACCTAGCAAATATCTATCAATCACAGTTTTCAAATTGACAACTGACCCCTAAGTAGCAACAGCTTTTTGGTGAGAGAGTTCCAGATTTCCACTACCCTTTGTGTGACTAAGTACTTCCTGACATTACCCGTGAATGATGTCACTCTAATTTTAAGGTTCTGCCCCCTTGTTCTGGACTCTGCCAACAGAGTAGATTGTTCTTCTCTACCCACTTTATCAAATCCTGTAATCATCTTAAACTCTTCAATTAGATCATCCCATAATCTTCTAAGCTCAGCGTCACCCACATCCCAAGAATTAATTGAAGATTGTCCAAAGATATCACTTTGGACAAACAAAGGAAGACATGTTGCATATTGAGTAGAAAGACGTTTCATGAGCAAACATTTAAACAGAGACTCACCCAGCTGATGATCACTGACTTACCAGGGACACCCACGGCAGCAAGAAAAGGGTAATAAACAGCTTTTATCTGTAACACAGTGGGTAGAGTGAGAAAATGATGTTCAGTCACTGCACCATTCATCTTCACGTCTGAGTGATCCCTGGTGCCTCTGAGGGTTACACTGGGAGCAGAGCAACATTTATATTCTAAAGAGGCCTCCAGAGTGGGCCATTAAAGGTACAGATTCAGCGTTAGGTATAGCTGACTGAACAAACAGAGTTTCTCTACACTCCAATGCTCATTGTCTAATGGAGAGTCTCAACAGGCACTGGATCACCTCCCGTGCCGGTGCTCACCAATAGCCCAGTGCTGCTTGATGCACGATGTAGTAATCTGCTACTGTGAGGTGTATGATGCTTGCCTGCCTCTTTAAGACCCAACACCTGACTGCTACAAGTCTGGGAGTCCTGAGGTGAATCAGTCAGTCAGTAGTGGGAGATTGGAACTTGTCCAATTGGTAAATTCCCAGTTGAAGGGGAACGGTTTTGGTCCATTGGCATCGTGTACAATCTCTATTTCACAGTTATTACCAGGATATATTTATCCTAATCTCACTATATAAACACGCCTGTTTACTGTACTGGGCTGTGGTCCATTCGCATGTATATTTTCACTGCTGTTCCACACCCTGAGCCCATCACTTCTATTTGCCTCTTTCTTCTTCTTTTCTCTTTACCCCTCCTTGGCTCCTCTCTCCTGTCAGCATGCCCCCTGTCATCTCTGCCCTCTCTGGTACAATGCCTTCCCAAATCCCTACCCCACTCCTTCACCTTTCCTCGACCTTCCAACTCTCCTGCTGCCATCCCAGGTTTGACTCCCTC